>NC_135417.1:23070058-23345058 GCF_051991245.1 Festucalex cinctus
ACTCGAATCTCAAATTATCTTTCCACATTGAAATGAATGGAAATTTGTTTCAGCCCCCTCAAAAACAAAACATCGTCCAAATGCGATTTTAATGATAAAAATAACTCTCTATATTATACTTTATAAAAATTTCCACACAAAAAAAAGTCTGGTTTGTTTTCTTAACCCACTCTCTGGGTAGCTGTGGATTTTGATTAGAATGGGTTTTAAAACAACCAACGCTGCATACCTACAAAGTGCTATAAATGGAATCAAAAATCAGTTATTCAGTAAAAACAGGTACAAAACCCCCCCCACAAAATAAATTAATAAATATCACAAGTAGGTAAGGAAATAAGTAAATTAATAATAAACTTTTAATAAATTAATCATTATAAACATAAATAATGAATTAATGATATACTTGAACGACTTAACTAAGGTTGGGTTAATTATTTTGAGCCAGAATATTGGGTTGAAGATTGTATTTGGGTAGACAGAAGAGCTGAAGCTGGTCACCATTTTAGACCGTTTTGTTGGATACTGAAGTTGAAGTAAATTTAATGTAACATTCTGAGAAAACGTCTGGACACAGCTCGCCCACTGAAAATGTGTGGGTTGCGTCAGGAAGGGCATTCCGGTGTAAAAACTGTGCCTAACATATCATGCAAGTGACTTGCTGTGGTGACCCATGACTGGGGAAAGATGCTCTTCTCCTTAGGAAAAGCTTGTAATTAAATAGTATTGCTTACACTGCACTGGTTTAGTTATTTCAGCCAGTTTGGATTACCTTTAACCCAGCGGCTTTAAGAGTGTAAAGAAAGTTAAAAAGTATCGAACATCCCTAACATTGGTGACTTAAGGAGTTATCTTTTTAGATGGCGTCAAACAAGATTTGGTGTTGTCTTGCATGATGACCTTTTGACCTCCAAGTTTTGTGTGACTTTTGTGATGTATTTGATGTTTGAATGGTCCAACTTTAGAAGCATTCCGCTGTGGAGGTTCCATTTTATGGTGTTGGAATGCGTATTAAGATAGATGTACAGTTTTAAATGTTATTTAAATTCTGCAATTAATTATGTCTCTTGCAGTATTGAATGTTGTTAAGTCAAATAAGGATCTGTTGCGGTGAAACTTTAGCGGAGGGTTGTATTATGATTTCAGTGTTTAATGGTTGTTGTTTCGGAAGCTTTTATTACAATGAAAACATTCAAGTTAATTGAAACGCTGTTAAAAACAAGTGCAGTAGATCCAAAGACACTTTTTTTTTTTTTTGCCTCCAAAACAGCGGCGCGCCCGTCTCTAGTGTCTCCTCCACATTTTTTACAGAGCGAGGCTTGGCAACATAATTGAATCAAGTCCACAAGCTGACTTAAATCAACATAAAAATAGACTGAGGCAGGTAGAACATGTGAATACTGATAACTTCTCCCAGAATGCAATTTCCACAATGAAGCATATCACGAGCCAAACAGATTTCCCAGACTTTAGTTTCCGATCCAGAACAAAGTCTCTTAGCCGTTGTTGCGTTCTTTGTTGATTCTCTGTCAGACATTGTTTGTTTGGTTTGAAGCATTTTGGAAGGGTATTAAACTGTGTCGGGGTTCTGCGCAAAGTTGGAGGTTTTACAGACTGCACACATGCAGCGAGATGCTCAGTGGGAGCTTTTTTCTTTGTTTCATCGTGACAATGATCATCACGTCGTTATCATATGCACGCCAGAAGCAAGAGCATATGAAACCAAAGGAAAAGACTTTAAAAAACAGAGGGGCGTTTCTCAGAGCAAAAAGTACGCTAACGATAATGCGCACCTTGAAGCTTCAGCGCCTCTGAGAAAAGAGCCGGCACGGATTAACATGCCCTCTGTGGCTCACCTTCACATCTGAGTGACACTTCTTGTGCATTATCTTGACCAGATTACATGGCTCTTTGGGTCCAATAACGTTCTGAATAGCAGCATTGAATCCTACCTGAATTCTTTCTAGGAAGAGTCACACCTAAAGGGACTTCATCTCATTCCTCATGTTCTCACCAGACTCGCTAGTTTTGTTATTGTGTTTGTGCCGTCCGTCCCCACCCAGCACTGTCTGCTGTACATAATGCTCACGGCCCTGTGAGGAAGCAGGCATTTACTTCAACAAAACCTTGAGGAAAGCCCCAGCAATCCTCAGGGCTCACGTTCAGCAGCGCCCAAAACACAAAAGGCTATGCAAATCTTCCCAGGCTGCGTTATCTACTCGCCGTTTCCGCTAGCACCACGGGAACCTGCATTGTGCCACGCACGGCGATTATCGCATGTAATTTACATAGAATACGCATAGGAAACACTGCCCTGATCTCTAACAAAGCAAAGAAGAGCAGCTATCTGACGCCACAGCAAAATTATAGCTTTAGCTGTGGTGCATTAAACCTGCAAAGGTTTTGCAGTCAACACTATCTCCTACAAATGTTGCTTGTTTATCTGTCTTATTTGTTTTAGAACCCAACTAAAGCAGCGCTTTTTTAGGAAGCGGAATCCTTCAGCGAGGCTAATCTGCCCCCCTCTTGTGTTTCCTTTGTCACAGAATCCTTGTATCAACACAGTGAGGTGAAGCCCGATCAAGGAGTGTGTAAATGCACAAAGACGCTCACGCTAAAACAGCTGGAGTAGTTAGTGTATGTATGCGTGTGTGTGACTGAGCCAACGTGAGACAAGTTGTGAATGCGAGAAGTCATAACACTGCAGGTTATTTTCAATCATATCAAGGCTGCCAACTGTAAGCACTTTATCAGAAACCTGAGACATGAGGGTGAGATGAGAGATCAAATTCCTGATCCAGACGGTTTACCTACGAGCATGCTGCGAGAAGAAAACTTCAAAACGTACACTAGCTTTGGGCAGGAGTCACTGGGAGGTCAGTGTTTCAAACAACTCCTGCTCCGCTCGATCTAAAGCTGAATGTTGAAGTCACTGCTATACTTCCAATTGAGTCCTCAAAAATAAATAAATAAAATAAACAAGATACCCTGTACATCAAATGTGAATGCAAGACAGATGCTTATAGTATACTGTATTGCAAACGATATACTGGATGTCTGTTTCATGATAAGGTGGCATTAGAAACTTGCGTGCAGCTGCGCATGTTTTAGACTTATTTTAGACTAAAACTCACTTATTCAAAACCGACTTCATTCACTTGTTTATTCTGCAATTCTTTTTGTTTATTTTACCCACTTTGAATTTAAGATGTATTTCACTATTGTTTGAATTTTGATCTCATTTTGAACAGGACTGCTTGTCTTCATCATGAGTCATCCTAGCTGACAATGGGTTTGAGATGCGGCACACCCTGGACTTGTCACAACTATGGACAGTTTCGAGTCTCTCTCTAATTTCAATTTACGCTATTGTAAATTCACTGCCAAATGCACAAGTTTACGCTATTTGATCAGAATAAATTCACAAGAATGCCTATTTATTTAAACAGATTTTAGATTGATACACGAAAAAAAAAAAGTTGCACAAAAACAAACACCCACAGTAAGTCTTTGGTGTTAACTCTATTCACTATCAGTTTTTGCTGACAACTCTGTAGTGTTGTTTCAAACACCAAATGAATGTATCAATAGTTATGTATCTGATTCTTAATAATTTTATGGCTGCCACAAAACCACATTAACTCATTCACTGCCTTTGACAAGTATACTTGTCAATTGTATTTTTTAGAGCGGTGCTAAATGGGGGCGAATCTGAGCATGCTCCACTGTAAATATCAAACTTGGAAACAACTTTACTGATGCCCAACCACCGGTAGATGACATCATTGCCCCATTTTATAGGAAATAAACACAGTTTCAGAGTCCATGGGAGAAATGGCTGTATTTTGGCAAGCCTACATTTTTCTGCTGTCAATTATAAAAGAACGGGACGGGACAAAAAGTAGGGAGTCTATTCTGTTATTTGGTAGATTCGGTTTATATATAATTATTGAATGTAATATCACGTGAGTATTGGAAATGTAAAAATTTTCTATAATGACTGGCAGTGAATGAGTTAAAAGTGAAAAAAACAGCATTTTGTATATATTTGGGTTTGTTTGTTTGTTTGTTTTATTCTGCGTCACCAGTCATGTTGACGATGTCAAGCAAAAGCGACGCTCATCTGATGGGATCATCACAGGCTAAAGTAAATACACTGTTGTCAATAAATAAAACAGTGGCTCTTCAGAGCAGGCCCTCCAGAGGCCAGTCACAAGCGGAGCATGAGTTTCTGCACACAATTGGCACTCTGACTGGCTTATCATTCCTTTCATCTTCATCATTTTTTACAATCATTGGTGGTATGATGCAGCTCTGTCATCAGTTCTTTTTCTCTTAAATGCTGTAAAGAGAAAAATAGATGTGTTGCACAAGAAAAAAATATCAAGAGCATTTGGGAAGAATTGAGCATGTGAAAAAGCGGGTGGAAAAATGTATTACGCTGGGCTAGGACTGGATTTTACTGTGATTGCTTTAATGTGCAGCAAAGAGGACGCTACAGAGCATTTTAATGTACACAATGCACCATTATGAAAAATAAATACACAACCACAAATGTATGACTTAACAACTGCTTTGGGGTTTATTTTACAATTGAGAAAGAAAAGAAACAATCTAACCGGCGCTAAAAACATTTCTTTGTTTGTTTGTTTGTTTGTTTTTTACAATATTGTTGATAAAACATTGAAATGTATAGTCATTGTGCATCGCTTATTTATTTTCCACACCATTTCATGCATCAAATCGGATGCAAGTATAATTAAAATCATTTCTGTAAACCAAGCCAAAGAAGCTGAATTTGTATTTTCTTTAAAAAAAAAGACTTTGTAACTCTACACAGCATATATCTATGTACACAATCTGTTTTTTTGTTTGTTTGTAACCATTTTAGTATATAAAATGACAATATAAAAGTTAGAGAATGCACAGACCTTAAGATACAAAGACTGCAGAGTCATTTCAAATGATGAGATATGTCTTATGGGAGTACTGATATTTCACAGGTAATCATTTACAACTGTTCTCTTAACAGCTGAAAGCAACACCGGTAAAAAGAGGAAAAGTGAAAAAGAAACAATCATAGTAAGTAAATTTAACAATAGGTGATACTTCACAACAAGGAAAGTTTTTTTTTTGTTTTTGTTTTTTTAATGAGCAAACTTGCATAAAATGGCCACTTTTGACTCACTGGAAGCAGCATTTTCAGTTGTTCCAAATGTTCATATAATCTTTTTTAATACAATAAAGCAGGCCATTCTTCTTCAAAACGTTTCAATGAAGGAACGCATAATTATTATCCTTTTTACAAACGCAAAATTCAAAAGCCTAAGGTGCTACTTCAGTCTTTCGGGGTATCTTTAATTATTTTTGGTGTATACATTTAATTTTCTTCTTCACGTCAAGTATAGTACATAATACCATTCTTCCAATGCATTTTTACTTTTATCATTGACACAGTAGTTGTGTTTTTGCCATGAGAATATTAAAATCATTGTTTAACCTTGAGTCACTAAAATACATGCACAGATAAGACAAACAGCATATAAATATCTTACGAAATAAGTATTTAAAAAAAAGTTTGGCAAAACAAATATCAATATGGTCCAGTCAGGCATTCATTACAACAGAAAATAAGACTTTTTTTTTTTTTTTTTTCCCTCCCCCGTTTTCTGTTGGCTCAGTTCGGCCCAGTGCAGTAACTGTGGACAATGTTGTTTTAGTGCAATGAAATTCTAGTCAGTCAATGTCTCTTCTCAATGACACCCTCCTTAAACTGACTCCATTTTGTCAAGTTTCTCTAGTTTCTCCAAAGCTGTAACAAACACCAGGTGGTCCTCGGGAGACTTGCCATGGGTTTTACTGAGGTGCAACTTGACTGCGTGTTTGCTGACGAATGTCCGATTGCAAAGTCTACACTGGTACACGGAGCCAATGTCGTCCTCTGGCGTAGTCAAGGCTGACAGGGAACTGCCGAATGTCATTTTGTCCGTGATCACCTTTGAGGCAGCCTGCTGCTCCCGTAGGTGTTCAGTTGACAGTTTGGACAGGTCCTTCAAGCTGAATCCCAAGTGGGACTCCAGGTGGCTGATATAGGAGGAGGGAGTCCTGAACTGGGAAGCGCAGTCGCCACAGAGGAACACAGGCTGGCACGAGTCCATGTTTTTGAGAAACTTGGTGCCACCAGTCCGTCTCAGCTGGTACTTGACATTAGCGAGCCAGTGGGATATGGTGGTCATGGAGAGGCCTGTGAATTTACAGATGTGGACCCTTTCCTGAGGCCCGAGGTCAGTCATAGCGTAGCGGCCTTCCGGGGTCTCCCGTAAGCTGGAGGCAAACTGTGCCTGCAGGATAAGGAGGTGTTGGGGATTCCAGTTGGATTGTCTCCCTTTTCTCTTCTGCACTGGGGAGAGATCCTCGAGCGCATCCTCAAACGCACTGCAATCAGCATCTGATTTCTCTGAGATTGAGGAGGGCGTTGACGATTTGGGGGTCAGTCTCCCGGTGAGGTTCTTTACCATATCAGAGATGTCCATTAGAGCATTCTCTCTCAAAGGAGAGACTGTCTCAGGCATGCTAAGAATAGGTTTGTTACCATTTACAATATTGTTGACCACACTACTGCTGTTGTTATTGTTACTCTTACTGTTATTGGTAGTTTTAGACTTGTTTTTACTCAGGTCTATGGGTTGGTCATTGTTTTCATACAAAGGAAAGTGGTTGATGGGCTCAACGGTTTTGCCCTGAGGTGTTGGGTTGAAGGCTGGCTTATCCATCATGCTGTTACTGATTTTGTAAAGCATGGACAGTGGGTCTGCTGCCGGGCTGACTGCTTTGGAGGCCTTACCCAGGTGTGTGTTCATGATTGACTGGAGTGCACTGAGAGGATTGACAAAAGGACTTTCTGGTGAGTGATCAGTAATGATGCCGAGACTGTTGCCGTTAGTCACCGGCGATTGGCACGCCTCGGGTCCAGTCTTTGAAATGTTGTAGACATCCACAAGACTTTCTTTCGGCTCTTTCTTGCAGATAAGCTCGGATTCTACGCTACCCGGACTGGTACTTCTCATACCAGATGCTTTATCTGCAATGAGGTCATTTGGAGAGGGCAGTTGCTCTCTCTGCTCCCTCAGTGAAGGAGAGGGGGACTTTACCGACGAAGGGGGTCGGGCTCGCTCCACGCTCACCATCTTCTCCTCCTTTTCTTTCTTTACAGAAGCAGCTTTCCCTGTCACTTTCTCTACCAGCTCCTCCATGGCAGTGACATTGCTCCTGAGCGGAGTAGGAGAAGAAGGGCTCCGAGGCGAGTGGATGACTGAATTGGGGTCACTCACAAGCCCTCGAAGTCCACTGTTAAACATTGGCTGCATCTGGACACTCTGGACGGTGGGGGGCAGAACAGTAGTCGAGCTCTTTATAGCACCTTGCAGCTGATAAGCTGCATGAATGCTCGGATATCCACCCCAAGTTGGAGTGCCTGTCTGAGCCTTGCTAATGGCGCTTGACACTGTGTTTTCAAGCGATTTAAGAATATCTAGACCTTCTTTAGGAGTTTCCTCCAGATCTTCTTCTCGAAGATATTTATAAGATGTGGTGTCAGTCTCAACTTTCTCACCCGAGTCATCTCTCTCTTCCTTGATTTTTTTCTCCACTGGCTCCCCACTCTCAACTTTCTCATCCTCACTCACTTCCCTCTTTTCCTCTGAGCCTGAGGAGAGGGCAGGGGACACTGGCTGAGACTTAATACTACCAGGTACAGGGAGTCTGGTGGTGGTAGGCGGCAGTGGGATGGACTGAATCTTCTCTTCCACCACAGGATCAAACACCAGTTGTTTCCCCTTCTTGGATGCAGAATTTGTGACTTTCAAAAAGTGACCTGTGACCATCATGTGAGCAGTTAGCTGTTGCAGCGTATCATGAGAGCTACCACACTCCATGCATTTCAGGATCTGAGCTTTTCGTGCTTCAAACTGCCATGTGTAGCTGGCACCATTCTGGTAGCCGTACCGGTTGTTTGCTGTTACATAGGGATTAGCTGCTGATTTTGCATCTTTACTAATATCACCAATTGACAAATTGCCTCCCCCGCCACCAGTATGGACAGACTCTGGAGAGCAAGGGGAAATGATAGTATCTTGCATTGCTCGTTTTTTAGTGGATGAGTGTACCAGTTTAGTGGCCAAGGCTGGCACTGGTTCTTTGAGAGGCACTTTCTGGTAATGCTTGGTCTTGATCATATGAACGCTGAGATCCTGCAGAGATTCAAACGAGTGGCCACAGTACATGCACTTCAGCACCTTCTGAGCGTCCTCTTTGCCTTCCATCTCCATCAGGGAGCGTTTGCGGGGTTTGGACCAGCGCTTTCCCTGATCCTCCTCTTTGTCCTTGTTGTCATCTCGATAGTGGCCGGTCTCGTTCATATGAACTGTCAAACCGACCAGAGTGTCGTAGGCAGCGCTGCAATCTTTACAGCGGAATTTGCTTGCACCAGTGAATACGGAGCCATACAGCTTATTGTTTTGACGGTAGAGCTGCACTGTGCTGAAAAGGCTAGGCTCTGGCAAAAGATGGTAGGGGGTCTGCTGAAGAGTCTTCGCAAGTGCTGCCTGGTGCCAGTCATAGGCCACACCACTGCCGTTATTAGTCCCGCCACTGCTGCTCCCGCTGCTGCTGGTTGCATTGTGGATGCTACCAGAGCTAGCTGCTGTGCCATTCGTGTTAACAGTAGTGGTTCCAGTGTGGCTGACAGCGGTGCTGGAGCCCCTGCCGTTGTGATGACTGGTGACTATGTTGACCCCATTGCTCTTGTTTGTGGTCGTCGTCGTTGCTGTAGAAACCGGAGCAGAGGAGGCAGCTTCTGAAGTGCTGAGGGTACTGTTTACACTGGCAGCTACAGCAGACTTGGATTTCATGATATCCATTGTAATGCTGGACCAAGAGGCATCTGAAATGAGGTTTGCATAGACGGCTTTCATCTGAGCCAAGCTGTCTTGGAAAGATAGGCCATTGTTGGGCGAGAAGGGCAAGGGTGTACCTTCCTTCTCGTGACCGTCTCGAGAGGAGGTACTTTTAAAGTCTGTAAGTCTGTCACTGGCGTCGCTAAGCGGGGACCCATAGCCGGCATCGGGGTTGGTGCCATTGCTGAGGGGAGAGTCTCTGTAACTAGGTGCTTGGCCTCCTTCTACATCCTCCTCTTCCTCGTTGCACAGAAATTCAGTGTCCTGACCGTCTAATGAGAGGCCGTCATCCTGGAGGTGCTCTTCCTCCTCTTGAGCGGGCACCTTAAGTTCATCTTCAGGCATGTATGCTGTAGCACAGACAGAAGACACAGATTGGAGAAATGAAATTAGATAAGAATAGTGAAACTAAATCGTACATTAAGACCGTATCAAACGTCTGCGAATGTTTGCGACGGCATGGCATGGCTGCGTGGCAGAGGGTCCGATCCCTGGCCGTTTTGACCATGTAGACATGACCTTGAGCAACATACCGAACCCCCAGTTCTTCCTGTTGCTGCATTCTCAGTAGGTGAATGCAAAGTCAGTGTGAAGCTCTTTGAGTGCCTTAATAGGTTCAAAAGCGCTACACAAGCAAAAGATCATTTATTTATGATGGTAACCAATGCTGATTTCATGTCAGGGTTCGTTCAAGGCTGCAAAGACGTTCACCAACAGTTTTTGTTGTCGCAAGGAAGTTTTGAAGTTTGCGAACATGAATGAGCCCTGATGAAAAATCAATATCCACTACCCTCGCTAACACTCGCAAACGTTTGCCGCTGAGTGGGGTACGGGCTTTAACACTGTGACAAAAATACACAAATCTAACACTAAATGGAAAATGTAGCCCTTTTAATATGAACCGCTGCAATTGTACGTCTGTGTCTCCATGTATGCATGCATGACTTTGTATTTTACACACATGTGGTTCTGAAAGCGTGTGGTGAAAAAAGCCTCAGAGGGGAAATATAAATCACCGCGCTTCTGACAGTTGTCCTTTTCCTACCCAACTCCCTATTCCTTCACACATGCCTCATGTTTCCCGGGAAATGACTGGCTGTTTGACCTTGTTAGTCAGCTGCATGCTTGGATATCCAACTCCCTTTTTTACTCTTTGTTTTTCTATCCTCTAAGCTTTATTGCCTCTCAATCATCCAGTCCATGAAGTTCAACTCCTCAAATGTTAAGATTATGCAACTGATCTGGTGAGAGGAGAAAAAAAAAACACTAATTGGAAGGTACTGCAGCTTTTCCTAACCCAGTCAACCAAGCTAAAGGTCACTCCCATTTGAGATAATAAGCACAGAAACTGACAAAACAATGTTATTTGGAATCAGACTGCTGCTCGTGATTGTTAAGAAGAGTGTGGGGCAGACTGGCAATACATTGTAAAAATGAGCAAATATTCAAGTACATAAGCTAGCGGGCAGGGGCAAAAAGCACACTGCAAGCAACATCAAGAATGACATTAAATGGTTTGCGGAAAACGTGAATGAAAAGTAGACACGGGGAGCGAAGAAGTAGTAAGCATGAGGTGTTGGGTTTTCTTGGCGAGAAGGGGGAGTAAGTAGAAACGGGAGAAAGAAAAAAAGAGAGAGGGTGAGAGCGGCAGGGAGACAGGAAAGACAGCCCCCTAGCTTCTTCCTTTATCTCCTTCCTGCATGGTGAGATGTGTGTCCTAGATGCCAGTATCAATCTTTCCTGATGAAACAGATGTGCTGTCAGCTTCAAACGGCACGCTAACCTGTCATATCATAATCTAAGTGGACATAATACCTGATAT
The DNA here is from genome assembly GCF_051991245.1 of Festucalex cinctus. Taxonomy (NCBI): domain Eukaryota; kingdom Metazoa; phylum Chordata; class Actinopteri; order Syngnathiformes; family Syngnathidae; genus Festucalex; species Festucalex cinctus. Next base: position 23,080,832 of record NC_135417.1, read on the forward strand.
ATATACACTGGCACCATTTACTGCTGCCTGAGAGGAGATGGGTGGATGAGGTGGGGGTAGTGAGCAGCTGCACCATGCTCTGTGACTATGTGATGATGTGCATTTGAGCGCATCGGTTTGGGAATGCACGTTAGCCCGCATGCTCACCTTCACAAATGCAGCGCATACTTAGCTGCTCTTACAGTGCAAACGAGACTCCAACCATAATATTGTCTATAAATCGAGAGTGTTCTGTGTGCTGCTGATACACCCTTCTCCAAATGAGCAACTTACCCCCCCCCCCCCAAATGCCTGACAGGATTTCAGTGAAATGAGAGCACTACAGGAGAACCTGGCTGCGCTTCAATCCCACTGACAGACTGAGACTGAGACAGTTTCTAAAACTCCTGAAAATCCCTAACACAGCAGATTAGCATTATGTGATGTACTCTCTACAACACATCTGCAGAGTGTCTCCTGTTCGGGTGCCTTCCCGCACCAACCTGCTTCCAGAGCATGAGGATGTCAATGCATATCAGCCATTTAATATACAATGCCTCCTGCAGAATGGCTAGCCATTCATCGCCAGTCCCATTGTACAGTAGGAATAACCTAGCTGAGTCATTCATGTCAGCTGCAGTCCCAAAATAGCTAAAAACCCAATAGTTGGAAATATAGAAATCATATTGTGGAAAAGAGAAAGAGAAAAATATGTGGATGAGTGACAAAACACAGACTGCAATAAGGAGGGGCTTCGAGCGATGAGCAGGTCGCCAGGGAACCCTTTGACGATCCCTGTCAATCAATTTCTGTCCTGCCATGTTGTCATGGAAACAACAAAGAGGGAGCTATCAAAAGCACCGAGACAAAAGAGTGGCAGAGAGACATCTGTAAAAATCATAGGCAGTATCCAGATTGTTTTGCAAACCATAAATGTATATTAGTGATGAAACGCGGTTAAAGTTAGCCTGAAATAAATGATCTCTGCTTCGCATTTGAAATGCTCATCTGACAGGATGTTAAAATCTGAATTGGCAATGAGGAGGTAAAAATATTAAGAGCTACACATCAAACGTGCCGTTTCAATCACTGCTATTTGAAGATGTGTGATTTGTAACTTGCAATCATATTAAACCCCTTCCTTCGGCCCCCACCGTGCATTTGTGTCCCGGACGCACATATGCAATGTCACAGCAGTAGGAAGGGGCGGGCTACGGGTGGGCAGGGGCTGGCATCCCTGGCGGTTTGGGTTGCAGAGAGGGTGATGGCTGTGAGCAGGGCCATCTGCATGGGCACCAAAGCGCTTGTCACTTTTGCTTGGGAACGTGCCGCCATCAAGGAGACAGGCGGCAGCGTGGCCAGGAGAGTGCCACAACTCACTGTCACAAACTGCAGCGATCAAGCCCCGCCACCAGCCACTCTCGCAACAACAGCGACATATTAGCATCTCAGTGTATCACTCGTTTACCGTCTCTGCATATGGTTCATACGTGCTTACTGACGCGAGATATCAAGTATGTTGAGCAGACTTTACACCGATATGTTCGACTGGATCGAGATCGGCCGACATTTTGCATTTTATGCAAAATCAATGTTCCACTCCTATGTCATAATTGACAGTCAATCAATGACATCATTGGTCGGAGCCACGAAAAAAGACATTACAGCACAACCTCGTTCACTTCAGGGTTGTTCTGTGCTGCCATGGTGTATATGTGAGCCTGAGCTAATCTATTTTAGCATTGTCTCATGTTGTGGGAGCGGAAAAAGCGTTTGCATTGAGAGGTGGAAGTTCTGCCTCCACGCCTTCAACCATCCCAACACAAACTAATAGTATTTGTGTATTTTTTGAACTGATAAAAAGTCTGAAAATGTAAAAACAAAACAAAACAAAAATAACAGTTACAGTATGTTATTTATTTAATGTTAACATCTCTTTAATTCATTGGATATTTGTTTGAGGTGAGTACCATTGATCTGTTGAAATCTAATTATGAAGACTGCAGAATTTAATACCATGTTTAGTTTGAGTCTCTATCCATTAATTTTAAAACCTAGCAGAAAAAACTAAGGAATGTGCAACATTGATTGACAATATTTTTGCGAATGTAGATAATGGGAAGAAGAAAAGTGGATTATTAGTGACTGATGTAAGTGACCATTTACAGTTTTTGCCTTGTTAGAAAAGGATGATAACATAAAAAATGGAAGGACAGACTCATAAGTTAAGCAGAGTAAAATCACCAGAAACAATTATGGCTTTGAAGGCAGAACTTATGAATCATGACTGGCAAGAAGTTTATGGAGAGGACACGAACGACTCATACAATGCATTTTTAGAAACATTTTTTTTTTTTACCATGTATGACACTGTCCAATCAAGGAATTTGGAGGGGGGAAAAAAAGATAAAGAGGGGGAAACTATAGTAAACAAATGCTTTCGAAAAACTTGTAAAAAGAAAAATGGGTGATACAAGGAATTTATGAAATCAAATCAAACTATTTATATAGCACCTTTCATACATTAAAATGCAACTCAAGATGCTAAACAATTAAAACATCAATAATACAATAAAAAGAAAAACCCACTTCTCCCTCCAATATCCCCATGATCGTACCCACAAACACACACACGCAAACCGCAACATGGCGGGGCACAGAGAAACCCTGTGAGGAAAAGCACCCAGGAGGAGCTCATCCACACTGAGAGGAATGACGGCCAACCACCACAAGGAGCAATGTCATCCCAGAGACCACTGGCCCGGATTGACCGCGACTAATCGAACTAAGGAAAAACATATCTGTATAAGAAATATAAATTTAGACTGACATCTATTTTGAAACAGCAAAGGAAGATTATGACCAGTTATTTCAAAGATTAAAAAACAAAACAAAACAACAACAACAACAAAACATCAGGGTTACTTTGAGAATTCAAAATGAGCTGATTAAATGGTCAAAATCAAGGCTTTCCAACATATATTGTTAAACAAACCGTTTGATATGGAGAAGATTGTTCGCTAATTCAGTTTTTTTTTTTTTTTTTTTTTGTTAATGTAGGCCCAAATTTGGCAAGAGGGATTGACCTGACAAGAGATGAACTTATAAAGTTTGATTGTGCTTTGAATAAGTGCAATTCCATGTTTCTTGGAGGCATTCGTTCGAGTGATGTGTTAGAAAGTTTAAGAACAGAGAAAAAAAAATCAATTTCTACTGATCTTGACGTCACTCATTAAAGAAGTAATTAACTGTTTTGAGCTATTTCCTTAAGTATGCAACTAAATCCTTTTCAACAGGTATTTTTCCTGATTAATGAAAATAGCAAAATTGAAGCAAAAACAAAAAACGTGTTTGAAATGTGTAAGGTAAGGACCAACATAAAAAAATAAAATAAATAAATAAATACAAATAAAACAAAAACAAAAAAACAAAACAAAACACGTGTTTCAATTTTGGGTGTAAAATTGGGGAATTGACTTGAAGTTGAAGTTGTGTACTTCTCTGTTGGGGTTTAAGAAAAACATAAAATATAAAATAATTTAACGCTTATAGTGATAAAATGTCAATTATACATGGGTTTTTGCTATGTAGAGTAAATATCAAAGTTGTTTAAAGAGATTCAATTTGTCATCTTCTGATCAGTTGGTGATTGTTTGTTTTTTTGTTTTTTTTCAAACTTGCTGATCAACCCCACATATCTTGATCATGTAAATCCTAATGTGAAGTACTAAAAACGTTTAGTAGCACCTCTGGATTTTATAAAGGACCCCTTGAAAAACATAATGCACAAATGGATTGACACACTCTAAAGCTTTAAAGTTGGTTCTCATGTCCCCTGGTGTAAAGGTGTAAAATATTGAACAAAGCCTAAATGGCTATAAGAGGATAGAAGATGAAAGTGTGGCTTTTCTCAACTGCCTAATTTTATTATTATTCTAATTATTACTAGGGCTGTCAAAGTTAAAGCGTTAATAGATTAATTAATCACAAAAAATTATCGCATTAATCATTGTATTACCACAGATTAATCACACTATTAATTTTGACCGCAGATGATCCTTTTTAGACAACAGAGGATGGTTAGGTTAAAGGTAGCCGTTCGAGTTTGAGCAATAAACATAACTACATGCATTTAAAATAAAGCATTTAATAAATGTTTACATATGCCGTAAGTAATTTGTTCCCATTTTTTTTAAATTATGCAAATAAGTAATTGATTAGAAAAAGCAGGATGAGCATGTGCAGTGGATATACATTTTTGAAGATATTCTCATAACATTAAATGTTGAAAAAATTAACACATAACAGGTGCGCTTCAAATTTAGCGGGCAAAATGAGTTGGGGGGGGGGAAGCCTTTTTAAGTCAGTGATTAATCATGATTAATCAAAATTCTAAGATGTGATTAATCTGATTAAAAAATGTAATCGTTTGACAGCGCTAATTATTACTCAAACAATAATGGAAAAAAAAGTTGTTAGTTCTTAAAAAGAGCAGGCCAAGGAAGAGAGCATGCAGGCCAGCCGTGCAGAAAGGAAGGACAGTTGATTATATTTGGCAGTGAACGTCCTTCATTCTGTGTCAATAAAATTGGGCTTCAAAGTGTGACAAGATGGTTGACCAAAGTAGAGATCATCTTTAAAACATTCTCCCCCATATAAAGTGCCTTTTTCTTTTACAACTTGATTTCTGTAAATGATACCACATTGAATTCAAGCAGAGAACACGTCTGCATTTTGGCAAGTAGTGGAGCAGCAACACATCACTCCTTTTCAAAACTTTGCTATCTCTTTCCCACCCATCCGTTTTTTTCCCCTCTGCTTTCTCTCTTCTTTGCAAAGAGTCTGCTTGGTTGTTAAATCAATAACACTCTCTGTCAGGCTCGCAGAGCTTCACCATTTGGCCGCTGTCAAAGCCAAACAAACCAGATAAGAAAGGCAAAAAGGCGATGAAACAAGAGTGAAAAGACAGAGATGAAACCAGTCAGCCTCTCTTCACCAGCCCCTTTTCTCCAACACCCCTTCTTCTATTTATTTGCACACATTTCTTTATTTATTTGATGTGCGTTTGGGAAGAGGGGGCAATCACAGCAGTCATTTGCAGCACTAATGTCCAATCACAGGCCCCTTCACTCATGTGATTTAGGCAGTGCAAGAGTGGCTTTGCGGAGAAGAAGGCTGGTGGAGGTGGTTGTTGTGTAGCGGGATGAGAGGGGTGGGGGTGGTTCCAGGACGGGGCCGTTTAGGCTGGCCCCTAATAGGAAACTGGCAGTCTTATTCCTTCCCCAGATTCTGTTTGTCACCCTGCTCTCCATTACGTGCCTCTCAACACTGATGGCTTTGGACAGGAGCTGATCAAAAAGCCATCGCTTGACCTACACGCTGTGGCAGAATGAGACACACACTGCACGGAGAGAACCGGGGAGAGAGGGTGAGACTGAGATGAGATTTAAAAAAAAAAAAAAAAAAAAAAAGGGGGAGTTTTGTATGGCAGATAGAAGAGAGCGTGCAGCAGCAAGGAGGACTGGAGGGGAGGGGTGATTTCTCTCGGACCGGGACAAGAGGGCTGTAAATAAAATGACATTATTATTTCCTCTGTCCCGTCATGTAGAAAAGCCAATTATGGTAATGCTGCTGCCGGCGTGTCAGAGGGAATGTTGGGATGTGCATCCCATGAAACGGCTTACATGAGAGCCATGGCCTGCTGAGGAACACGGGCCTAATTTTGACAGGAGATCGCAAAGAAAAGACAGAGGACAGAGAGACAAACATAAAGCTGTACCTGAGCTTTGCTCCCTAAAGCGGTTGTCCACTGTTCCATGGAACATTCATTTGCCGTGAGAGATGATCAGGTGTGCTACAAGAAATTATCCTATTCCAACTTTTTCTTTATATATTACAAACAACGTACCTTTCTTCATATGTCTATGCCAGTGACATATAGTTGAAACATCAAATGATCTTTTGCTAGTTGGCAAAAGGTACAATTAACAGATGTAGCAACTGGTTGTCATTTGTACACCAAGATTTCACATTGAGTCAGTACATTTTTGAGAAAATTGAGACACAATTAATTATTTTTGTTTGTGCTGTGCATGAGATTTTTTGAATGTAAAATACAGTATATGCTACGGTTCATAAACGGTTGGGAAACACAGTCCTAAAGTGACCCAATATTTGCAGTGTTCAAATGCTGAAATGCAAACAGTCTACAGGAGAATTTCACAATGTTTTTTTTTGTTTTTTTTACTGCTACATAATGACTGCATTAGCCATGACAATAAATTGTACAATGAAAGGAAGTACAAATATGTCACGGACTCTAACAGAGTGCACTTTGATGATATGGATATGAATGAACTACACTAATCTCAGAGAAGCTTTCAAACTAAAAGTTCAGGAGTTCAGCAGTGATACTCTGTCACACCTGAACATTTGATGAGCTGAATTATGCAAAGATGACAGTGAAAGAGCCGGATATTGAGGGCTACTAATTCATTCTCATCTGATTGTAGCCGTCTACTTGTATCTAGGGATGGATACCGTTAAGATGTTATGATACTACTACTCTTAACTACGGAAGATACAGAATAGGATTAAGGCCAGTGAAGAAGAAGAAAAAAGGTTGGGAAGTTCTCAATTCTATCGCAAAATTCTCACTTTATTCTCACTATTCTCACTGTAAAGTCAGAATTCAGACTATACTCGGCAGTATTCTTATCAGTCCCTTTTGTTCTTTTTTCGAAGAACACCTGAACAAAAATATTAATATTAACACTGTTAAACAGATGGCTATAATTTCTTTCTTAATTAATTATTTAACATCCATAATTCCTATACAAGTATGTATATTAACGGTATCAGTTTTTTAAGAGCACAGTTTGCATAAAAATCTGTTATTCATTTCCCATAATTCCAACATGAGCAGGAACACAAATAAATCTGTTTACTAAAAGTGTGACAACTGCCTGCCTTATTTCAAATTTTGGGTTTACGATTGCTGCCGCTGTTCTCCCAGTCTCTGGCTGTTTGGGTCAGTCTGCATATATTTGTCAATATATACATATAATATTATTAATATTCATCAACATATACTGATAAACTAACGAAAAAAAGTATTATAGTTGGCAAAATAAAAGACAATGTAATCTCTCTCTCTCTCTCTCTCTCAGCATGACCACTCAAACCAAGAATAACCAAACGTTTACATGAGCTTAATGTTGGATTGAATGTACAGTAAATCAATTAAACATGCCGAGAGAGTGAAATGCACCAATGGTAGGTTATCGTAGCAGCAGAGCTAATTCAATCTGAAGGACGCAAGTTTGCGCTGCGGTCCCAAACCGGTTGCAACATGGCTTCAAAACAGAGTAGCTAGGGCCCGGACGGTGCATGAGTCACCACCGTAACCCAAATAACGGAGGGCTCACCTCCAACTGCGAACGTGCAGTATTACTAATTTTATTGATTTATTGTCCATATCGCCTAAATAAATAATTTCTGCAAAACTGTTAACAGAACTGTTCAGGGTGTCGCTTATCAATACTCCAGTTTTGAATAATTCGGCCCCGGGGCCCGTTTAGTACCAGGGCTTGGTGCACATCCCTATATGTATCCCGTGGATTTTTTTTTATTATTTTTTTTGGTTGTTGTTCTTTCCTTTTAATTCCTCCGGCGTGCCATAGGGGGGCTCTCCTTCAAGTAACACCTCTGGTACATTTCCCCTTTGACTCCAACCACCCCCTCCCCGTTCTCGTTTAATACCATCAACCTCTTCCGCTCCCCCAGACGTGCTCACATGAGCTTCCCCCCAAGTGGAATAATGGGAGCATATGGCCTAGGCAGCACCTACAGGGCCTTAAATAACTGCTGCAGCATTCCAACTCGATGTACCAATTTATCTCTTACCCCTCTCTCCAGTCCATTTCAAAACACCTCTAGCCTGAGTTGAGCTCAGCAGATAGCAGCAGATGGGACATGTTATTCTGCAGATACATAGTGCTGCATAATGGACCTAAGCAGAAAGTGGTGTGTGAACGTGAATAAGCACTGTGCAAATAGGATTACGGAAGAAATTCTGCATTACTTGCAGATATATAGCCAAGCACCAGTAACAACAGTTTGCTAATAGAACCGTGTAAAGTCTGTTTTAGAAAGCAAAGAAAAACATCAATAAAAAAAATCTCCCTGGGTGGCTCAGGTTCAATAGCTTCACCACCTGCCATAATAGTGTTATGGGAAAGTCCTCCATTAGCTACTTGCTCACCTTGAATAAAAGCATCAAGCCTAAATGTATCCATTGGGGCTTAATCTTGGGAATACATGACTGTAGGTCAAGCAGAAGGGGTCAGAGGTCAGACAGGAAGTCAGTGCTAAGCTTGTAGAGGTCACGCTCTCATGTAAATACATCAATATGTCCCACAGACATCCTTCTACCTGACCTCTAAAAAGTGAGCTATGGATTAACGGAAGCTGTGTCTTTGTACAGTAGCATCGTGTGTATATTCAGGTGTGGAATCCGTGTCAGTCTGGTTAGCATGCGTGTGTTTATGTATGTGTGTGTGAGAGCAGGAGAGAAAAGTGTGAAAGGTAATGCTTTTTTTATTTATAGAGTAAGCACTATTTATACCAAACTCAAAGATCGGCTCAGAGAATCAGCTTGTGGGCCATAGCCAAGATCACTCTCAATTACAGAGGGCGTGTGCACACGAACGCACATGCACATGCACACACACACACAAGCATGTACACAAGGGGTTGAATGACTAAAAGATATTTTGTAGTCACCTATAATGTGATAAAAGTTGATTCAATGATATCCAGTCTCTAACCTTTTTTGTGCTACGGGCTGGGATCACGCAGACACATTTCTACGGAAAGGAATAGAAACAAATCAAAACATCCATCCATCCATCCATCCATCCATTTTCTTTACCGCTTGCTCCTCACAAGGGTTGCGGGGGTGCTGGAGCCTATCCCAGCTGGCTTTGGGCAGTAGGCAGGGTACACCCTGAACTGGTTGCCAGCCAATCGCAGGGCACACAGAGATAAAAACCACTCACACTCACAAGCACACCCCGGGACAATTCGGAGCGCCCAATTAACCTGCCATGCATGTCTTTGGAATGTGGGAGGAGACTGCAGTACCCGGAGAAGACCCATGCAGGCACGGGGAGAACATGCAAACTCCACCCATGAAGACGGAAGCCTGGACTCGATCTTGCGTTCTCAGTACTGGGAGGCGGACGTGCTAACCAGTCATCCACCGTGCCACCCCAAATCAAAACAAATGATTAATAATCTAACTAACCAAAATGCTGAACGGAGTTATAATTAGTGGGAACCCTGCATGTGGGAGCCAGCGAAGCTCCCCAAAAATGTCAGCATTTCTATGCTTGACTGTATTTAATTTATGCTTTTATTGTATTTGAGGACAGACATGCATATTTTGCAAGTGGCTGTGCTACCGGTCTCACTTTTGGTCAAACATTTTCAAACGCTTGTTGTAGCATATGACCATATCGTGTGATGTTGTTGGTGCACATTATGAATGTGATATGAATATTTGTTTCCAGTCATTACTGGACAGAACTAGCAGCAAGTATTCCCCCTGTGCCGGAATGCAATCGTACATTGTTTGGGCTACGAGTCCAGCCCGGCCATTAATTATTTCTGGCTCAGGATTTGTTTTGAAATTGGTAAATATAGAGCGTCCATAACATTCTATTCCAACAGTCTCACTGTCATACAACAGTAATATCAATGCTTCAAACATCGGCCTTTATTGTATATACAGCACTCACTGCCTCCCTTTGTTACCAAGGGGCTCACAAGTCACAATAATTTAATAGCAATTAGTAGCACAAAAAACAAACAAATAAAAACACACACACACACACACACACACACAATGTCACACATACAAACAATAAAACTGCAACCATATTACATCTGCCTGTACAAAAATAACACATGAAAACGGCATACCACAATCACAAGTGTTACTAAAATGAAAAGGCAACAGAGCATGATGGGAAAGCCGCCTATGATTACTGGTGCTGTCTTCAAGTTAGCGTCACTCGGCACCAGAAGTGGTGAGAATAGGCTTCAAAATAAGAGCATCAAAAGGGAGTACAGCGTTAGCTGCCTTAATCTTACAGCTTGAACTAAATGTGCCTTCATCCATCCATTATCTGAACCACTTATCCTCACGAGGGTGCCTTGTTAAATGTAAAATGTCTTGTCTCAATTTTTAATGTACACTTGCCTCTCGGTCGATTTTTGTCCTTTTGCCCATTTATGTTCACATATTTGTTCAAATAAATACTGATCATGAACTTGTAAGGGCATTCAATTATAAATTGGATTTTTGATCAAATTAAACATGAATATGGTTGGGAGGAATTGTAATCTATTTTACATTGATACACTAATAACTGTAAAAATGTGTATGTTAATTAAACCATGAACTAAAGTGGGATCCGAGCCCTGAGTCCCAGTCCTGTTCACAACAGTCTTGTTTTCAGACATATGGAGATTATGCCATTTATTGCTCCAGAGTGTGATAGTCCACCAACGACAACACATGGGAAACTCAAAAGTCCACTGTAAATTGTTTGATTGGAAGACAAAATGGCCAAAAAAAAAACACACACACCCACGATTGTTGATTAGTCAACTTTAATCTTTAAATGATGATGAAATCAACAAATCTATTTGACTAATCAGTTCAACCACTAACATGCGTGTGGCTGCAAGCAACAATGGTTCTCTTTTTTTCCACAACCATACAGTAACAACACATGGAGATATTGACAATATATAGAGCCGCTCAGTTGTGCAAGAGTTTTTTGTTTTTTTTGTGTTTGTTTTTTTAGCTCTACAACACTGACTGAGTGTTCTTCACGGAGTACAGGAGGGTTTAACATGCTGAGGATCAATACCGTGAACCAGCAGCAATCAATAGTAATTCATCTGGCTTTTTTTTTTTTTTTTTACATGTTCATTCTCACTCACTCACTCTCGCCGTGTACAGACCCACAGCAGTGCAATACATAAATAAACACACATACCCACAGAAACGCAGTACCACACACCTGAATATCTGAAACGATTGCAGTCTCTATGTGAACGCGAGTTCAATAACCCCGTAAGGAATTTATTTATTTTTATTGAGCATATCAGCCCATCCTGGTCTTCTCTGCATAACAAGGCGTGTATAATTAAACCATAAATTTAAGGGCGCTCCTTTAATTACCACAGACAATGGCAGGAGGCAGCAGAATAAACAAATGGCTTTGAAGTGAACTAAGAAAAAAAAACACTGACAGACCAATGGGGAGATTCGATTTGGGTGGGCTTGTTGTTGCACTTGAAAAGAATAAAATGAGTATATGTGTAAAGGGAATATTATATGTATGTCCTCCTTCTTTTTCCAAGAAAGGTTTTGACTTGAGTAATGCAGGCTTTCTGCAAAGTGAAAGGAGGAATCATCAGTGTAAGCTTATCAGTGGGAACATGACTATGCGCAAATCTTTATATCTGCATGAAGAGAGCGGGAGAATGTGTCAATGTTAAGTTTGTCTCTCTTATGGGATATACAGTTAGTGTACTGTGTTGGGTGTCGGTGCATGAATGGATGGACGTGCGTGTGCGTGAGTGTGTGCGTGCACACGCACGTTTCAGGTCAATGTCAACATGCAGGCCTGCTTCCCAGCAGCTCAGCTAATTACACAAGAGCCCCGAAGGCCACTTAGAACAGGTTAGCTAATTAACAAACAGACTGATTGCAGATTAATTGAGAGGTGTTCCTAATCTCCCCCCTAAACACAATGACAAATGCTAACTGGTGCTAATTAGATCGGTATGGAAGAGTGGATGTTGTATTTACAGTTGGAGTGGCTCATATGACTTGTAGCTTTAATACAGATGTCTTTCACATCCATCAATCCATTCTCTCGAGGTCCAGATTATTCTCACCAGGGTTGCGGGTGTGCTGCAGCTGACTTTAGGGCCAGACGCAATGCATACCCTGAACTGGTCGCCATCTAACTGCAGGGCACAAATAGACAAACAACCATTCACACTTACAATCACCTAGGGACAATTTGGAGTTCTCAATTAAAATACCATGCATGTTGGTATTTGGGAAGAAACCGGAGTACCTTGGAGAAAACCCATAATGGGAGAAGATGCAAGCGCCAGGATTTGAACCGACTCACATCCGTGAGGTAGATGTGCTGAGTCATCAACAATGCCACCTGCCTTTCACATCTCTAATAAATGATGACAATTATATAATAATACAAATATATAATAGTGTAAATTATTCACTTCAATACAAAAACTTCCTTGCTCACTAAGGTTTTATAGTATGTGTGCCTGTGACCTTTGGGTGGCCTATATGCTTGAGTTCATGTCTGCTTCCTTGAATGGGTCATGAAACCTGAAACAGCTTCAACACAATGGGCTATGGCGGATTACCTCAGCAAATGGAAGCATGAGGTCCCTCAGGGGACCTGATCCAGCACCCATCTGTGTGACGACCGCCAGTAGGAGATACACGCTGCTTTATCCCTCGGACACATACTCTCACTCTCTTATTTACCACAAACACAACTCCCCATTTGTTGGGACACTTCTTTAGGAGCAGACACAGAAATGAATGTGATTTAAAACAAAAAATTGTCTTGCTGAGTCTACGAATAAAAAGTCAATGATCAGTTAAGATTAATAATATGTTGATTTCTTTCAGAATTGAAAGATCATAGTTGGTCATCAATAGACTGCAGACGTTTACCTACTAAAATGGCCAGTGATTGTAAAGCTCTTATTTAGGGCTGTCAGTAATGACTTTAAAAAAAAAAATCAATTATTCTATCAATTAATCAACTATAGCCCCCTTTTAGTAGTGGTGAATCAGAGTCCGTGCGGAACACAAAATATTGGTTCCGGGCCTCCCAGCAACTTCTAGGCGCCACAAATATGTTTCTTAAAATTATTAAAATAGCTTTGATGCATGCATTTTTGCATCGACCAATTTTTGTGGCCGACCCAACTGACTTGGTGGACTTTTATTCCCAGTCCTACGCTTATTTTTTTTGCTGGTCTGAATATACAGAATATGGTTTCACCTAAAAGTTGCAGACTTGATTGATTTCGCTCTCAATGCACACACACACACAAACCTGTGTATTAGACTGCCCCCGCTAAATACAAACAAAATATAAACTCTCACAATACATTTGACCTTTGAATCTCTGACCTCCCTCATATACAAAGTCTCCCTCCTTTCATTAATCTCACCCTTAGTCTAGACACTCCTTTCACCTGATTACCCATAGGGTGGCCAGGTATCTTGATTTAGGCCGGACAGTCCTAATTTTCAGTCATGTGTCCTGCGTCCTGCGCAACCCTAAGCAGGATGCTGGTTTTTCCTCCATTTTAAAGAAAATGAGCCGTGGTTGAGTTTGTGACCTGACATCAGCCCCACCCCACGTTTGTCACAACTGGTCTGTTATTGGCCAAGAGTGGCTTCAATTAAAAATCTTGTATATCATTGGTTCAAAATTGTAAACAAAGCTCCACGTGTGGCTGACTACTTCATTTCTTCACCACCTTCTTTGACAGCAGCACTAGCAAGCAAAAAAAAAAGAAAAAAGAAGACAGCGCTCGCAAAATACCAAAACGCCGCACAGCTTTTATTTAATATTGAATGGACAAAAGAGCACATTTTCCTGGCTAAAAGCAGTCCAGACTTCGTTTCATGGTTTCTGCACCCTTTGCCGGTGTGATCTGGACGTGGTCAGGGCAAAGCAGCCATAGAACGTCACACGGGACGGAGAAGCATCAAAGCAAGAGGCGAGTTGTTAGTTACTTTTCAAAATAAGTTATGTTTTGTGGCACATTACACTGTTACAGAAGCATGTCACTGCTTAGTGGTTTAAAAACATTGATATTTTTTTTACAATTTACACAAACAATACCTATAAACAATGCAAAACATTGTTGATGAAAATACACAGCGAGTCTGAGGTATTATTATTATTTTTTTTTTAAATATGTCCTCCTTTTTAACGTTATGGAAATGACCACCCTAATCAAACATATAGACAACGAATACACCCTCAAGCACACCCAAATCTCACAGTACAAACACATTCATTAAGTACACACATACGCATTACTCGCACACACACAATCCATGACAAGACAACAGCCAGCAGCAGCTGCTTCCATCTCCTAGCAACGACCAGCCTGATACATGACCCAACGATGGATAATTACCGTAAATCACCACAGCTCACACACTAACAGGGAGCTAGAGGTAGGAGAGCCGGGGAAAGAATGGAAAACAAGGACATAGAAGGGAGGGAGGAGAGCAAAGGGGAGGAGGGAGATCAGAAATAGTGGGCCTGGACTGGTCATGTGTGCACTAATGCACCTTGAATAGCTCAAATTCATTTGCCTTTTGAAGCTCACATTCATTCTGTCTTTGGTGTGCAAATGATCTCTGTCATATACAGTATGAACACACACACCAGCAAAGGGGCAAATCCATGCATGACCACTATTGAAAATACATCACCGTGTTTCAATAGCGAGCAAAACACAGAAAAAAGGTCCACCTGCAGCTACACTGGGAGTATTATCACTGTAATCTGAAACGGTAGGCCACGCCTCATACTGAAGCTGTGTCAGACGATTCAGCTCTTTCATAAGCAGGCGCCAATCAAAGGACAGACGGTGGTGAAGGCTGGCATGTGATGACAAGAAAAACAGCTGCATTGCCTATTTTTTTTTTTTTTTTTAATCATGAAAATGGTATGGTTTCATTTATCAGTATAATTTATCTACATTTTACAAGATGTATTTATTTGGTTTGTTTGAAACTTGAGATTTTCCTATTTATTTTATATCCTGCCTTTTTCTTTTGTAAATAATGGGGCTCTAAGTAGCAAAGCTGAATAAAAAATAAAAATGAAATCAACACATGTAATATTGTTTACTTCATTATCTGTCTTTCCCTCAATCCTATGTCACTGTCTCTCCCTCTACTTTTCCCTCCCTGGCTGTCCTGGCTTCTGCAGACATTTGATCTGGCTGCCTTGTGATAGATTGACAGGTAATGAGGAGGTTGAAGGGGCGACAGAGACAGGAGCAGGTGTTCAGCACAGTCTTTTTGGCCAGCGCTAAGCTGCCATGTCCTTCACTGCTACACCTCACCGTGCCACTCTTCTTCCTTCCTCCTCACTTACTGAATTCTTCCTCTCCTTTCCTACCTTCTCCTCCCTTTCACCATCCCCCTTTCTCTTCCTGAGCAAAGAGGACTATGCAATCCATCACACTATGACACGCTCAGACATGGACTGTCTTTATATGAAGGGAAAAAAAGAACAGCACTGTGGAAATAAATAGATAAATGAACACGGGGGTCCCACAGCAGAGGGAAACTAGGACTTAAACTGGTTCATTCAGACTGTTTCAAAAAGACGATGAGACTGATTTGTAGCATCCAATGTAGAGGAAGCTTTTTGCATTGTGGAGTTTAAAATGCTAATTTTAAAGCTTTTACGACATGCCTGCATGGCATGCTCCACCAGTGCCCAAATGAGCCCCGACTTTTTAACTGTGACTATGCCTATCATCTTGTATCTTCCCTTCAGTGCGGAGTTTTCGGGGAGAATACTCCACAGTTTCTTGGGGGTGGAGAGTTGTGGTATAGTGGAGGGTGACGTCATGCTCATCCCCACGGATATTTAGTGTTAGCGAACGACACAATTGGGATGGAAACTGAAAATTAAAAAAACAACAACAACAAGAGGTCAGCTTCGAGCACAGCCCAAACTCCAGCTCAGACTCCAAGAAAACTGACAAAATGAAGAGTTTGAGCGCTCGCATGTGCACCATCCACAAGCTTGACACAGAGGCTGCAGTTGCGAGTAAAAAAAAGTGACAAACTCCACAAAAGACCTTTAAATCTGGATTTAAAAAAATAAATAAAATACATATACATAATATCGCAGAAGAAATGAATAGTTGTTCACCGTTGCAATATGAAAGCAAAAAAAGCAATTTTTTACATTCATTTTCACCTTTCAGTATACGAGGGATGAGCAACTGGCGGCTTGAGGGCGCATCTGAGTGGCCCCTTGGTAGATTTTTATTTTTTTTTAAGAATATATACCTTTTTTTTTTGTCATACTCCCAAAATTCCTTAAAAAGTGCTGATAAACACTCAATATGCTTTATACAAAGTGACCTCTTTTTTGAATTTTCAAAAGAAAATCAAACAAAAACATTTATTTATTTATACAACCCTCCCCTCAAAAAAAATAAAGAAAAATCTTCAAAACATGATGATGAACATTTAATGTACATTTTCCATGAAGAATGGAGTAAAAGAGGGAAAAAGCCCTGGAATTGGAACAAAAAAATAAAGAAACAAATCCACAAATATTAAGGGTGTCACGATTTCGATTTTTTATCGAAATCGATCGAAATTACGTCACGATTTCGAGCATCGAAATAGAAGAGAGGACACACGATTCGATGCCCCCCCCCCCCCCCCCCCCGCGCCCGCCGCCACCGCCGCCACCGCCACCTCCCAGGAAAGCAAATGAGACGCAGCCATTCAGCTACTAGCTAACGGCACTTGTTAGCTGACTTCTCCTGCAGTCATGATGGCAAGCGCGGACAGACACAGCAATGGTGCTTCAAGCCGCTCCCGCTTCTCTCGTCACCAGTTTGGAAACATTTTGCGTTCCCGGTGAGTTATGTCGACAACGTTCACGTTGTCGATAAAAAGACCACAGTTGCAAGATATGCTATGTGCGCGTACTGTACTCGGCCACGGTGTTACGCCCGGCTCGTCAAGGGGAAGGGAAGTAACACAATAACAGAAAATATAGAGTAGATAAACACGGGTCGACTTTAACATCTGAGTAGTTTTAATTGAAATTTCAGGCAGGGGTTTGACAAGGGAGTGAAAGTGGAAGGTGAACAAATAATAACCGCATTTGACAGAACTGACAGAACGGAGGAGAAACAATAACCAATAGGGGTATAATACACGGATACACAATAGCGTCGCGCTGGCACAGTCGTCCAATCGGAGTGTCGCGCTGGCACAGTCGTCCAATCGGAGTGTCGCGCTGGCACAGTCGTCCAATCGGAGTGTCGCGCTGGCACAGTCCTCCAATCAGAGTGTCGCGCTGGCGCATTCAAACTGAAGTACCATTATACGGGCACCAGCCGACACAAACACACACATACATACTAGGGGAGCGGAGCCGGTGGCGGGCCCGAGCCGCCAGCCGTAACAACGGGAAACACGACAAACATGACGGGACATTTACGCAGGCATCACAAAGATTTAGATTTATCAAATTCAACTAGAAGTGGGAAAACAACGGTCCAACCAACTATTTCATCCTCATTTACAGTGAAACTTCCACACACTTCAGCTCGCGCGAAACGCCAGATCCATAGGTCTATTTATAGCAGCAGACCTGCAGCCTTGGAAAACGCTGGATTCAAACATTTAAATAGTGTACTTGAACCACGCTACAGTATGCCCAGCAACTGTAAATGTTGGGATATAGTTTGTTCAGGCTGTATTTGTTCCATGACTTTGGATACAATATATTTTTTGTTGTTGTTGCACATTGCACATTATTTTAAGAGGAACGCACAGCACACTGTTGTAACCAAAAACAGTCAATAGATGGCAGGCACCCACTGTGACTTTTTGTTTTTGTTTTTTTATTTTTTATTTTACACTTCAGTAAGAACAAGACGGTTAACTTTATATTGTAAATAAATTCTTTGAATTTGATCATTCCTGCCTAATGTCAATTATCATATATTACATAAATTTACACAAAAATAATATGGAAATTGCATCACCTATATGTAGCCGATCTTTTGAAATAAGATTTACTGTACAATGAATAGAACCAATGATCATAGACTAGCCTTAGCCTACAGAAGCATATGCCTCTGTGTTATAAAGTGGGGGAGCGGGGAAAAAAAAAAAAAAAAAAAAAAAAAATCGAAAAAAAAATCGAATCGTGACCCCAAAATCGAAATTTAAATCGAATCGTGGAGTTGGCGAATCGTGACACCCCTAACAAATATGCAAATCCATGTGTGCCGAACTGTGAAGTGGTCGATGTAGTTTTATATTACCAATCCCTACTAGATGGCAAACATGACCTATTTGTGCTTGCACTGAGTCTTATACTGCCCTATAATATTTTGGATAATAATATTTGGAATGATATGCAGACAAACAGTACCTTAATAATATTACAATTCTGAGTATGCTGATTTTTGTGGGGGAAAAAAATACAAATATCTTCTTGCATTTAATGTTGGTTTCTTAATCAACAGTTATGTGCCATACTTGAATGGTAATTTTTATGTAAAAGAGCCCTTTGGCACTGGAAAAGATAAATATAGTATGCAGCTATAGTGTTTTGTTTAGTTCAAACTATTTGTTTTTGGGTTAGGAAAGTGGAACTTTTATACATGCATTGAGAAATAAATTATTTTTAAAGAGTATGTAATCTGCACATATGCTCGTATTTTGTCTATATCTAAGAGCATTTTTGTCACACATCTATTTCGGAAGTGCAGGGTCCTATGTGGCCCTCCAGTCGTAGTGAAGAAAAATTGTACCCCCTCCAAGCATTTAAGTAGCCCGTCCCTGGTATATACTGTACAGTGATTCATCATATAGAATACATGCCAAGTGCAACAGATCATAATCCAATATGTACCATGAGGCCTTTACAATGGGAATATATTTTTGAATTTTAAGAGGCATTAATTGAACTTATTATTTTTCGTAGACTGCAATGGCGAAGAACTGTACTGCATCAAAAAATGAACAGCTCACTTTGATACTGACTATGATGTACTACTACATCAGTGCAAACTACAAGTAGAAGAATGCATACAATATGTCCTTAAATATGTTTCTGCCAACATTAATCAAAACAAAGCATTAATATCTTTGTATTCATCTTGACAATTTTTGCATAGACTGTAGCTCTTCTTGGATCTCGCTCGATTGTGCAGCTGTACATAATCAAGTGTTGTCTCAGTTGGAGCCCCTCTACTACTGACCTGTTTCAGTCCTGCTGACTCTGCACTGCCGAGTGTCATAGCTCACCAACTAAGCATGCAGGTGGAGTACAGAAGACGATTTAGTGAGAGCAGATTTCTGACAAGAATGAAAAGGAAGGATACATGGCATAGTAAAGGTCAATCAAGGGAAGGAGTATTTTCGAATAGTAATTCCACTTTAAGTTTGCTGTTCTGTATTTAAGTTTGCTTTAGTCCAAGCAAAAAGCCGAACTAACCACTGGAGCATGAATATATCTTTTGAAGGCTGTCAAAAGTGCAGAGACAGCGGAGGGAAAAAAAACAAGGCATAGGTCTATAAATCCATCTCTCTGGTTTACAACCAACACTAAAGGGCAAGTCACCCTTCTAAATCAGCAGGTCAGAGGAGACACTTTGGCTCAAATGGGAAAAAGCATTTGCATGTTTCTTCAAGCATTCCTGAGAGGTGAACAAAGCAAGGAGTTATATCAACACTGTAGTTCAACCACTTCCATTTGATGAAGAATGTTGATTACATTCGACATGAAGGATGCCTTGGACTCACTGTCATAAAGAACTTTTAGTAAAGTGGGAGTTTGTATCCAAATAAAGATTTTATCAACATTTTCCTTTTAATCGGCATACCCACAAATGGATTGAATGTTGAAATCCAGCACCTGAGCAGCTTTCTTTCTTATTCAGTTACATAAATGTTGCATCACCTGGACAGTCTTACAGGCACTTTAATTATTAAAAAGAAAGCCAGATAAGAGTGTGTAGACTTAAAGAGGAAGCCACCAAGCTTAAAATGAGCCTTCCCCGATTGTCAGCGGTCTCAAAGAGAACATGCCATGTGGAGGGAAAAAAAGTAAAAAATGTCACTGATGCACAATCACATTCAAACACACTTTCCCGTCATTTAATAACTCTCATCGCCACACATATGTGCACATAACTAGCACGCGGGCACACACACAGACCAAACACACAAACAGACACCCACATATACGCACTTTTTAAGCCCTCGCTTGGCATCAGCTGTCACGCAACCTGTCTCGGAAAACTAAGCGGAGACAGACGCTGTCAACTTAGAGTGCCTCAAATGCCCACATTGAGAAAAGCAGAGGAGAAATCAGGCCTGTCTCCCGGTATAATTTGCACTAATCCTTCATGGGAGATAGTAAAGTCTATGGCATATCTGCCTAATAGCATCAGTCACCGGCAGGTTCTAATCTCATATTTAGACCCGTTTCCATCACGGACTGACGACAAAAGCACCAGCACAGTGTGATTACCTTCTTCTTCTTCTTCTTCTTCTTTTACATTTCTGCATGACTTGACGTCTGATAATGGTGGAGGTTTGAAAAAATATAAGAAGCAAAACTTCATCTCTTAGTGGAGGTGGAAAGAAAGTCATTCCAGGCAACTATAAAACAGGTAGATTGAGGGGAAAGGAATAAAGTAGGAGTGTGTGCAGTCAAACTGCAAACCTGCTGAATCCTGCACACACGCACACCATCGTGCATGTGTACATTTAGATTCACAAAAAAACACATATTTGCGTGCAACAGTCGAAAAAAAAAAAACACACACACACACACACACACACCTTTTCAGAACATTTACAACCTGTGGTGTTTGTCCTGCTCTGCTGGCTGCTTTACCGCGTGCATTTGAATGCGGACTGGAGTGCATCCCTCTCTTTCAGATAGCACCATAAAAGAAGACGCACACAATGAGGGCTCTTTTCAGTCGAGTGGGGCTGCCTGGGGGTAGGGAAGCACCTCCAAAACTGCCACAGTGCTTTAACTTGCGTCACAATGAGGCGCTAAGCCTTTCTGAATAATAAGAGATTACTCATAAAGATGACAAACAGAACAGAAACAAACTACACAAATGTCCTTTAGTAGCTGCTTTTTCCTACAACCGCGTGTGGGTGTGTTTCTGTTGTTTGTGTGTCTGTCGAAAGAAGGCAGACAAAAAGTAGGGGCAGTAGTGCAAGGATCCTAATGAAGCCGTAAATCAGAGTCCGATGAGAACAGACTCTGAAGAGAGATCACATCACTGGAGATCAATGCAGACAGCCGTACACACACACACGAATAAAAATGAGAAACAGCCAGACGCGAACACATGCCAGAATTCCCAAGTGAGGCCGACTTGTGGACGTACAAGCGAGTACGTGTGCATAAACTCAAGGAGACCAATGCACACGTTGTCATCTCCAAGCTATTAAACTGTGTCCATGCTGTCCCACTCAAACCCACCCATGGGTTGAGGAGTCCCACCTTTTTTGTTCAATCCAGCTCGTCGGAATCACATCGGCGGTGATGTATGGTGCCATAACTCTGATAGCCACAATCAATCTCTGCTTTAAAGACACATCCATCTTCTGAAATGCTGATGGTGGGGTGAGGGGTAGGAGGAGGAGAAGCAGGAGAAAAGGGGTGGTGGTCTGATGTCATTGTGGGAGGGTGAGATGTGTTTGGGCTTTTTGGTTCTTGGGCTTTTTTCTTATACCTGTCAGCTCACATTTGGCTTCAAGAATAAGGATCATGATGATAAATGATAATGGTGTCTTCCAAAACTCCCAAACTGTTGCACTGACAACACCAGAGGCGGGCAGTCTGTCGGCAGTGGCGAACTGACAGACATCCATTTTGCTGACGAATGACGAGAAACTTAAAACAAACGGCGGTTTCAAATATTAGTGAGGGGTGGAGCAAGAGCCTGGGAGGGGTTGAGCTGCACATTAGTTGTTATGGGCAATTTCCATAATATATACATATAAATAAGCTGACTACAGTGTCCTGAGTTTTGCATACTCTCTCAAAAACTTTAAGTCTTGAGTTTCACTATTGAACGCAACACTTTGCTTTTCTTGGCCATTGTATGGCTGAAACACTCAGCGTTGGAACTCCCCTCCTACACGACACACCACCTTGGGCTGTGTGTACAGAGGAGGGGGCGGGAAGGGTTTACTAGACTGAGACGGGAGAGTTTAAAGGAATGAACTATTCATGACCTCTAGGAAGGGTCACCACTCTGTGATACTGCCGCTGAATATTCGCCTCAGTGACATATAACAGCTTTTAACCCCCATGGACAAAGAAGGGAAACATTTAGACTGTCAGGAAGGCTCCCTCATGTTTTCTTCTTTTTTGGTTTTGCTTCCCATTACTGACTCCTTTTCTATCTGCTCACCACCTCATGCTGCCCAAAGCTGGATTTTTAATTATTGAACAAAAATTCATGCAGTTTCTTCAGGTTTTCCGTCAGATATCAACTATTAGAAGATTTACCAGCTATATGTATATAATTTTTTTTAATGATTTCTACATAAACTTACAGTAATTTCTTGAGTACAACTCACATTTTTTTCTTAAAATAAATCACAACACGGGGGTGTAAAACACAAGTAAAAGCAGAATTCACAGAATAACTTTTTATGGACATTTACTAGTAGGCCTACCTGGGGCTTGTGCAAAAAGGTGTACTTTCATTCAAATATGGTATATGGTAAAAATAAATATGGTAAAAATTCAAATATGATTAATGTAAGATATGTTACAAACGTAAATATATAAAAATTGTTGCTACTCACTGTGAATCATTATATGTGTTGAACCCACATACTGTACATTTGATATAACATGGCACTGGCTTTAAAGTATTTGATTACAAGACAGAAATTCTCACCCAAGATATGTTACACACAATCATAATTCCGTGGAATAAACAACTGCTTCCATTAACGGATGTGTCTGTGTTGCCAGCACATGCACAACAAAGCAAGGCAAGTATTATGATGATTTTCTATATGTATAGTTTTTAGCATGGATACCGGTGTGAAGTGACCTGAGTGACACACACACACACAAAAAACAAAACAAAAACAGAGTGTGACACAGTTAAGAGGAGTTTGTGAGGGGCAAAATGCCATAAAAGACAAGTGTACACCTTTCTAATTGTATGGGCCACTATCAACAGTGTGCTGATGAAAGATGGACTAAAACTTCCAGTTTAATGAGTGTGGTAATGCCCATTTAATTTGGTCTATTATATATTTTGCATTATTATTATTTGTCTATTATTATTTTCCCAGAGGGAGCCATCCCAAAGGGATATCCACAGATTATAAAAAAAAAAACAAAAACAAAAAAAAACCAAAAAAAAAAAAAAAAAACAATACATTAGCCTCACTATCACATTGGCCACAGGAGTGTGGAAAAAGTGGCGGTTTATAGACCGGAAAGTACGGTGATATGAACTATAACCTGTATGAAAACAAAATAAAATTAAAAAAAAATCAACTTTAAAAAATGAAACTAACGAAAAAATAAAGACCTTAATAATGATTGGATAAGTATGCATATCCTCTTATAACTGGGGTTGTGGCTTTGTTCAAATTCAACAAATCATATTGAAACTGAAGTGGGAGTCATGACCAGACTCACACTTGTAGTTGTAAAGAACTGTATTTTGTTATAATATCCACAGCATGTCATGGATTGTGAAAGTAGTAAATGAATACCTGCTACTGTCATTCATTCATTCATTCGTTCATTATTGGAGGTGTTCGTTAAAGCTGCTCTGTCGTACAAAACTCACACCCCTTTTGGGTTTGCTATTCCCAAGAAGAATTACCCGATGTGAACCATGGCTCGCACAAGAAAGCTCTCAGAAGACCAACAATTAACAAGTGTTACTTTGCATGAAGCAGGAAAAGGGTTACTAACACATCTCTAAAAGAATACTAAATGTTCATCAGTCCATGGTAAGACAGATTGTCTGGAAATGGAAATAGTTCAGCACTGTTGCTTGTCCTGTAAAGATGACTGCAAGAGCACTGACACAATTCTCAATGCAGTGACAAGGAATTCTATTTTTCTAATGCCTGCTTAAGACTTATTGAAATCTCTATCACATGTTAAAATCTCTGTTGACAAACCTATGACAGGTAAAACATTAAACGACATCGATGTCATAGCAGGGCATTATGGAAGAATTCATTGCTGTCCAAAAAAATGTTGCTCCAGTTTGGAAGTTTGCATAAGAGCACTGGGATGCTCGCCAAGGCGCTATTGTAAAACTATTTTGCGAAGAAATGAAACCAAAGTTTGGAAGCAACATACAACGCTATATGTGGAGAGAGAAAAAAAAAGGTCCAGCACACAACCATTTATACCTCATGTCAAATGTTAAGTATGGTAGAGGAGGAATCATTGTTTGGGACTGCTTTACTATCTCAGGGCCTGCATGAATTGCTGATGTTGGAAAAATAAAGTCCTAAGTTTATCAGGACATTTTGCAGGACATTTTCTGTCTGCCAAATGCACCTCAAAAGGGGGTGGATGATGCAACAGGACAACAACCAAACCACAGAAGTAAATCAACAAGACAATGGCTTCAACAGAAGAAAAAAAACTTTCTTGCACTGATGTGTGCATAATGTATTCAATAAAAAACATGAAAATGTATTTTTTTTTGTGTATAATTTGTCTAGAATCGGAACTTATATGAAGGATTGCATTTCATGAAAAAAATTATGCAGCAACCCTGACCATTTACGAAGACATATACTGTAGTTACAAGAAAAACAAAGATGAATTTAAGTGGGGAAACAAAGAAAGCCTTTTCATGACAGTAAAGAAAGGAGGGGTATCCAGGTGTGCTGCTTTAATGATTCTGGAAGTGGCTCGGATGAAGTTAACCCTGGTAAGGACTGACAATGTGGATGGATGAAGGGTGCAGATGAAAGGCGAGCCAGTGATGGATGAAGAGGTGCAAATGCATGGTGCTAAGACATTAACTCAAAAAAGTTGAAGAAAGCATTCCGTGACCGGACTGACATAACTTGCTATTGTAATCACTGGTTAAAACAGGTGTTCCTGTATACAAGATGTTTTGCAATCTCATGGGTTCTTTAATGACCCATCGAGTGCCTCTCAGACCTCCAACGGAGGCCCAACCAGCCAGGAAAACAGTAATCTCCTTGTTAAATGACATTTTATGGCAGGTATGCAGAATATCAATGTAAGCTAAGAATGTTATAGGGAGAGTGGGACCAGAAGGCAGCCAATAAAAATGTCTTCAAGCAGACGTGCTGATTTAACTCCAACAATAAAGTGATGTGTGTTATTGGGAGTAAATTATCTAATTGCTGCTGGAAAATATAAACTGGTTCTCTCAATATTGTTTGCGTCGAACTGACAAGCAATTTCTTATAATTGTGGGCTCACACAGTTGTCACTCACAAAGTACACCAGGTACACACAGTTGTAGTGACTGAAGGGAAGACGGGCCATTTTTTTTGGCACCAAGCAAAGTGAACAGGGAGGGTCGAGGTAGACGGTGGGAAGGGGGATTGTAGCGAAAGAAAATGAGGAGAGTGAACGGCGGGGGCGGGTTGAGGGTGTAGAGATGAGGGAGGAAGGGAACAAGGGAGAGAGGGAGGGTTGAGTGTTGGAATGAACTCTCTCAGGCTTTGTGGTGCGCGTTTCCCAAGGCCCCCGCCTGGCCCCTTTGATAAATGACACATGTCATTCTGTCAGCTTGTGACACTGCAGCTGGGAGGCCCTGTGATGTATGGCTCTGCTGAAAAAGGAAATCAACTTTTTTCCCCCCTCTCTCTCCTTATCCCAATGTCTGTCTGCCTCGCTTGTCCCTTCTCCCTCCGCGCTCTCCCTCCTCCCCTCAGCCCGGGTTGAGTGCATGGCCTTTTTATATGAGGATTTAGGTTTCCCCTGGTCTAGTGAGCTCCCACCTCCTCTCTCTTTCTACAGCAATAGAGAGACATGCACACAGCCAGGTTGAAGCTAGTTCATTCTCACAGGCACGCATGCACACACGCTGCTATTATCATCGTGTACAGGCTGAAACTTCAGGAAAGGGGTCAACACTGCATTGGAGTTGAACCCCCAGGATTTATGACTAAAACAGAGGAAGTAAACAAAGTACACAGTTTCTTTTTCAGCCAAGAGGTGAATAGGAAAGGAGGACGAGGAGTGGGGGGACAACAACATTCCTGTTAAGCAGGATGACTGGTGTCTCCCACTGGGTCATCTGTCATCCATGTGTTTGACTGGAGGATGAGCACATGCAGCTTAACTGTACACACACACACACACAAACACGCAGTCCCACAGGAACTGGGATTGAACTTCGAAAAGTAAGCCACACACACACACACACACATGCAAGTATAAACATAAGCACTTGAAAAGCAAGAAAAAGTAAGAAGCCTGCACCATCAATTTTCAAACGGTGCAAACACTTATGATGTAGAGATGTTATTTTGTAGTGCAAAAGGATCCAGCCAATGAACCGTTCCCAAGAGGCCAACCCTCAGCCGCCTCCCTGGCGGACAGCCTATCACAGCATCCAACTGACCCCTCCTCTGCATGCACCGCCCACACAATGGGTGGGCTTTAGTAAGAGCAAACTCTGCCTTTCCTTTTCTTGTGTATATACTTTTTTATTCATTCTCTGATCAGACGACCCTCCCTCTGCCGACACACACAGAGACACACACATTTTCTCTCAACTGCTGACCTGTCATTGGTGCTGTGGAGATTTAACAGCCAAAAAAGGAAATATGTCAGGAATCAATGAGTCAGGCATGACAGGGGTATGTTTCTCAGTATGATACACAAAATACAACAATTTGGAGTTGTACATGTATGGCCAAACATGATGACCGTCAGTCACTCCGGCCCATCATCAAAATCAAAGTGGGAGAAGAGATACATTAGGGATGGATGAGTAAATGCTATATTATAATATATATTTTTGTTATGTTTTTAATCTGGCATTGTTTTTTTGAGAAAGTTCGATGTATCAAAAGCACTAGTGGTATCTGTACTAGGTATCGTATCAGCGATTAGTCAATAATTGGGTACTCATACTAGTATCCGTCTGAAAAACGGTATTGAACATCCCTAGTTGAAATGTGACTGAAAAAAAAAAAAAAAAAAAAAACTGTCAAAAACAACTCTATTCCTAACTTTACCGGTTATTATCATCTCTGTTATACATTTCCTCCAAGATATACTGAACAAAACTATGTTATTTAGTTAGCAATCAGCATACACAGTAACACTTCATAAACTCTAAACTTTCCTTTATTGTAACTAGGGCTGCACGATATTGGAAAAACATGCAATATGCGATATACTTGCTGAACATAGCGATATCGATATTACTGCGGTATTTAACATGTACCTAAAGAAATTACATTTTTATTATCTAATGAAAGAAAAACATTTTTCATGCGGCAAAATAAGCAACCTTAATGTAATCTTAGTTAATTAATTGTAATTATGTCTTAATAATTTTCAACAATTGGATGGCGATGCACATTTTAGTTAGAATCTGACTGGTCAAATTCATATAAAAAGCATAAAATTCCTTTTAAAACTTATTGCATGCCTTTGCGATATGCATATTGCAAGGGCCAATATCGCGATATCGATATTTTTTCGATATATTGTGCAGCCCTAATTGTAACCATGCAATCCGTAAAGACTTGTTGTGGTTTGCTAGCATGGGGTAGAATATAGAGCATTATTGGTGGAATAGCAGATAAATATGAAGGCATATTATTTAAAAAAAAAAAAAAAAAAAAAAAAAAAGTCACTTCACAGTTATTTATGTGTCATACAGTGTACACACATACACACCAAGTAAGCTGATAAGGAAGATGAAACTGAAGCCAAAGGGACAAAGAGAGCGCAAACAAAACGCTACAAGGAATTCACAGATTGTCCGGACTGCGGCCACCTGGAGGTCATGCCCTGCTCACGACCCCATCAGATGTCTTCCCTGGCTGGGGTAAGGTTGTGTGTGTGTGTGTGTGTGTGTGTGTGTGTGGGGGGGGGGGGGGGGGGGGGGGGGGCATCATGAGAATTGAGTGATGAGTGGTGCCGATGTCAGACGACTGCAGGGTAGAGCAGTACCAACACTGCATTTATAGATGCCAGAAGGCCCTCACAATGCTGTCGACAGCCGTGTGTGTGCGCGCGAGCGTATTTAGTAGAGAGGGCAGGGCGTTTCACCACCACTGGTATGCACCCCCTGTTAACAAGCTGCCTCTGTGAGCCACATACATATGAAGACAACAAACATTTGAATATGCACATGGTCACTGTCACCAGACACTTACCATTAATATCCATCTACGTATATTACATAGACATAAATCACATTACATAGTGAAACCACTATGGCTTTTTTGTTGTTGTCGATACTGATTTTGTCTAACAACTAGAGCTGGATGATAGGAAGAAAGCATTATAAGTAAATGAGGAAGCGACTTGACAAGAGGGGCAGTGTGTGGTTGTTTGTGAGGCCAATGGCACCCATGTTGGACCTCAAGGTCAGCTGACAAACAACACATTCACAAGCAAAATGCAGTGAGGCTGAGAACTTGCTACATCGAGTCACCCCCATTCCTACGCTTCCAGTTGCGCACATGCACCTCAATTAATCACTGCAATCGTTACACCATGGTAATACCAAAAACAATCTTGATGATCACAGGCACAAACAAAATTTCAAATTGCTATCATCCATCTCACCTGCCCCTACAGGATGAGGAGAGGGGTTCGAGGTGGATGAGCGATCCGCTCATTGGCCTCCCTTTCTGTTTTCTAAAGGCCTAGCCAGCACCACGATAGTGAAAAATTAACAACAGGCAGCCAAATGGGTAAAGGCGCCAGGGAGATGGAATCAATGCGCGGCATCTGCGGCAAGAGCAGCTATGTAAAACACTTGCCTTAAGTCAGCCGCATCCGGTTAATATTTAATCCCTCCATCCATCTCCACAAAGAGCATTTCCCTTTTAGCTTTAGCTGCCGTTTACTTTGATTACACACAAGCGTTTAGGGTGAGCAGGGGCAAAGAAAGAATGATAAGAGAGCATGTATGCTAAGTGATTTGCATGGGGATGAGAATATTTTCAGGTCTGATAATCACTCCAAACAGGCCATTTCTAGTTTCAGACGCAAGATATAGGCCAGAAGATAAAAGAAAAAAAAAACAAAAAAAAACTGAGATTGGTTTGCATTGAGGGAAAAAAGTGATCCATAATAATGTATTTCGAAAAACAGCCTGAATTTTGCTTGAAGGGCTTCTCTTATTATAAAACATGATATGCAATTAGAGCATGAGTAGAAAAAAACAGCAATATTATCTTATGTGCAGAAAATTATTTCTAGGGAGTAAATCCAAAACTCACAACATGAACATGCAAACCCATGTGCGTATTTCTGGAGAACTCTCTGTACTGGCGTCGTTTTTTTTGCTTCCTGCTTCTATAAAGCAGCCTCATGCTTATACTGTAATGAAAGTGGAAAGTGCATTAATTACAGAACCTAACAGTGTGAGCAGTGTGCCAAAAGGTCAATAAAATTTTAAAATACACCAAACACATGTGATATGCTCTATAATTAGAAATTTGGAGTTTGACGGAAAGGGTTACTTAAATAAACTCATTTGTATCTGTTGCACACACACACACACACGCGCGCACGCACACACTGAAACCACTATGGCCAACCGTCTGCTCTGCCGGTCTTTTACTCACTCCACTTTGATGAAGCATAACATCATAAAACTCTGTGCCATAGCAGAAATAAAGTTAGAAAATGTAGAATGCCATATGGAGAATGTAGGATAATGGTGACCATGTGTTAAACCAACATGGTGGGTAACAGGATCGAGGCGAGCGACAAGCTGCAATTTGAACTATTTAACATACCGTACATGACAACGGTACAACCGCTGATGGAAATTAAGCTCTCAGTATGATGTGGCGCAATTCTATACCCACTGCAAGTGCAAACTACAACCAGATTAATTGTTCCACGAATTACTCTGAAACATTCACGAAAATACATTATTAATTCAGTAAAAGAAGATGTATTTTTTTTTATTTTATTTTTTAAATGTAAAGTTAAATTTAAAGTAACACTGATTGTTCTTGTGTTGGATCTCATTAGATAGTCAAAGCCGCCAACTGATGGAAATTCACTTGCAGAACAATTCATCTACATTTCCGTATTTTTAAAATTGTGTTAGTAACATAACCGAGAGACTGCACATGAGACTGTAAGAAAACCATTATTGTAATTACCGGTATAAAAATGAATATTAAGACTAAAATTAATATTAATACTGCAATTAATAAATATGACAAAATTCTGAAAATATTTACTTAACACTGATATTCCAATAATTCACACACACACACACACACACACACACACATGTAGCGCTACCCAAACTTGTTAATGACATTTTCACGTGAAGACATATTTTCAAGGACCAAGATAGAAACAGATAAAAACATATGATTAAAAGTCAGATGCTTCTGCTGGCTTCCACTGCACATGAGCAGGTATTACTTTACTGACAGTACTGGAAAAGTACGCCGCATCTGCCATGGTAAGGGCTGGGCTGTCACAAAAAAAAAAAAAAAAAGGAAAAAAAAACAAAAGAAAAAAAAGAAATTGGCCCTAGCATTTTGACTTCGGCCCACCGGCCCAGCCAGTCTTGCCTAACATGTAGCTCTGCCACTGATGTTTAGTGATGATGTTTCAGTTCTATATTCGAAATGGATTAATGGACTGGCCCTTCCAAATTGTGGGCCAGTCTCTTGTGGTAAAATGTATGAAAATAATCATGATCATCATCTGCATCGGCCCCCAAAGAGGCCAGCCCGCCACAATCTGCCCTTTATGTCAGATGGCCAGTCCAGCCCTGGCCGTGGTACGCTATCAAACATATAGCGCAATTATCTACAAAGTAATTTTGCTCATTTTCAAGCTGATTTGGCAATGTGACGCATGATTTTTTTTTTCTTTTAATAGCCGTAACAATCAGTGTTATGGGCATAATGAGCTAGCATTCAGTGATTTCCGTAACAAACTACTATAGTTGGCAGGTGGTCAAAATGTTATGTTTGGCTTATGTCATTGGACATGCCTATATTTACAGTATCCTTTACTGTAAATGTACTGCAAAGGTTGAGCCTTGTCCACCCACCTCGCCCCACGTTATTGTTTTCTCATCCAAGAATCTGAAGGCGCTGACAGCGACCCGTCAGGCTTCCCGTTTTGTCTCCCTCTGTTGGTCATTGTTATTTTTATGTTTCTTGGACAGGTTGTGAGAGTAGACAAATTCCTTGTGTGTTTCTGTTTTTGCATACTTGGCCAATATGATTCTGATCATCTTGCTTTGGTTAAATAAGCAGGAGAGGGCAGATGATTTAAAAAAAAAAAAAAAGAAAAAAAGAGAGACAACCATCCTCATGATCACAAGCACACCGAGTTATGGATCAGCAATGTCTGCTGCTGCCTCAAAGAAGAAGAAGAGTGAGGCTGAAGGATCTCTGACAAGACTGACAAGGGTAAAATGTTACTTTTCTCGCACCAATGTCGACAGCTGGACATTGTGTGTCTGCGTGCGCGTGCTCGTGCGTGCGTACGTGCCAGGGGTGGAGCTGGGATGAATGGGACTAAATGTGTATATGTGTGGGGAAGAAAAAAGTGGGGGAAGGGGCATTTGGCCAGCAATAATTCTTAATTGACACCTGTCAGGATAATGGCGGCGGTCACAGCTGTTGGGGGAGAATTTGTCCATCGTCTCATTCATCTGTCAGCTCTAATCCCCATCCTAAAAGCTGTACCTCAACCCTTTTGACTGCCTGCCAACCCTTATAGAGCCCGACTTGATGCTTCTGGTGTCCACCTTAACTTGCATCCATTTTAAAGGCTAAAAACAAAAGCTAAATTAACTATATTGTTGAGAAGATTAAGTATTTCATGATGACATGCACAGAAACACTAAACAAGAGCCTAACTGATAACGCAAAAAGAGTACTGTATATCCTTACATACTCGCACATACACATTCTCTTGATGCTTTGGAGTGTCAGAAAGCAATTATTTATCTAGCATGGTGAGAGGATAAACATGCAGGAGAGTGTAAAAGTGCAAGGAATAAAAAAGCAAGTGGGAAGTGCAGGGGTAAAAGGAGAGATGAGAGGTACGTGAACGAGTTGTGGGGCGAGAGAGCGAGAAAGAGAACGGCATTAGATGATGCAGAGGCGGAGGAGCATGCAGGGTTTGGGTGTCCCTGGATAGGAATCTCGTGTAGTGGACCCATCTTGTTTGTTTGTTGGCATCAAAGCTCTGATTCTCATTCCCCCTGTTTAATGATGTAATGAGTGGGTAAGCTACATGTTGTTGTTGTTGTTGTTTTTTTTTGCTTGCACTGAGGAATTCAAATACTTATTAGACAAAATATTCTGTAATTGCTCATCTTTTATTGATAGAAGCAACATGTTAAATTTGGCTCTAGCAGTCTTACACGTAGCCTCTTGAGGGGCAAAGGCACTGATCAAGAGAGCAAATGTACCCTGGCTGCAAAAATGTAATACTTTAGTTAAGAAAATTTTAGATGTCAATTTGTGCTTCTTAAATCTTGCATGACTACTCTCGAACGATTCCCCTCTTGTCTTCCTCCAGTCTTTAAAGAATGTGCCAAAGGAAAATGTTGATGATCTAGTTGCCCTTAAATCTCACATTTCCTCTATGAAAACAATTTGTAAGAAGCCAGTCTTGAACAAAGTACTGATAACAGCAAGCGTGCAGCATTTATCATAGTTTTCATCCAATCTTAATTTCACCAAAGCACAAAAAAAAAAGAAAAACGTGTTCAGTTCTGCTGCTACAACATTGTAAAATGAAGCAAAAAAGAAAGAAAAACTTTATTCTGGGGGAAATTGTTTTTCTACGGAAATCGGGAATAAGGCTGCTTGTCAGCTCAGTCCCAGAGGGCAGCTTTCTATCTGTTTTAAACTTGATTCTCTCAGCCTTTTTTTTTTTCCCATTCTTTTTTGGATCCCATGACTTGTTGCTGTTTTTATGCGCTGCAAGGCAGGCAACAAAGCACATCTGGTTACTTTAATGATATGATTTCCCATCATACTAAGCCACCTCCATTCTGACCTCCCATGGAGCCTTGCCGGCTCCTCTTTAACCATTAGGTAGAGGTGTGTGTGGGTGTGCACGTGCGTGTGCGCGTGCATGTGCATCCTTTTCTGTTTGTGTAAAGTGCAGCAAGGACAACACAACCGCTTGTGGCAGAGTGCCCTGGGGGCATGTCTGGTTAAGAACAGCCTCAAACAAGGGGGGCTGGGGGGCATTTTATTTTCTTATTATGAGAGAACACAATGTTTAAACCTCACTAATAGCAGCTATTAGTTACTACTAATCAATAATCACTGTTGCAACAGTTTTAGAGCACACTCATTTCTAAGCGAGCACAGCAAGCCAGCAGACCAGCAGTTCTGGTGACGTGAACGTAACACGTTGTTTAACCTTTCAATGGCCCGAATCCCACATGCAAATTTAACAATTTGTTTGTGAGATGGCCCAGGAGGAAAAATGGCTATCGATGAGGCCAATCGATGCCACCTGCTACTAGAAATGCTGCCCCAACTATGTTAACCTCAAGCCGAGTCTGAGTACCACACACAGCCACGCACACGCACACACACGCAGAGGGAATGCCTAGAACACACACGCGATACAACTAAAACAGCGAAATAAAACAGGCTGTTGTGGATCAATCAGTTTCCCAGCTCCATTTTTTGATTGCGGGGAGTGAACAGATTTGAGAGTCGGACGTGATGAATATGTAGAGCTGCTCTTCTGAGGTTGTTTTTATGCTCCGGTGGGGGAACGAAAAATTGAGAAGAGGTCCTGCAATCCTCCTGCAGAGGATGACTAACATGGTGTGGTTACCATTACACCCGTTCAAGTTATTCATTCCATGAAAACTAACACCAGTCCGTGCTAAGATACACTCTCTCTAACACTGTTACAACACTCTTGGAATGGATTCGTTTACACTCTCTATTGCACATACAAATGATTTTTACCTTTGATTTAAATACACTTTTCTCTTAAATTGTGGAGTTACCTTACATCACGAGTGAATTTTAGAAGAACAAAAAACACTAATTCCTTTGCTGAAACAAATATTTAAATATATCTGAGTGGAAAACTCCGACTAAAGGGAACAAAGCACACCTATGGAAGACACATTCCTCGGGACAGTGGTGCAGACAGAGAGGTGGGTAGGGGCACATAAATGCTGTTGATATCGGGGGGAGAATATCGCCTAACAGTATCATCAAGTAAGAGCACAAAGGTCGCTGTGTAATCTTAGCTACCCCGAGCATGCAAAATCATTAATCCCTGGGCACAGCGAGCCTCCAGCTGGGAATAAACTGGAAGCCTTCAGCGAGGCAGCGACAGAACTCAGAGTCGGGACGCCGCTTTTTTTTTTTTTTTTTTAACTTTCACACAGTCAAAATGTTATGATGTGGCTGTGATTTAGTCCAAGGAGCACGACATGCGTAAAATTGTAAACATGTCTACGGAATTCCTTATTTTAAAAAGCGTTCACATGAGGCTTCTACATCATTACGCTGGAAGTGGTCATTAATACAAAAATGAAAACTTTTGCAACAGTTGGAAATGCTCCGCCGCTTCACTTTTTTAAGGAAAACATGCCATTCCGCTTTTACTTTGAAAAACGCCTTTGAAATAAAATAATTTGAAGCAAAACAAGTAGCAACAAGATGTGGTGCGCTGTAGCCGGTTCGACTTATTTTTACAAGGTTATACGAGGGGTGGCGGTGAGGGTGGCGAGGGCTTACTAAAGGTCATTAACTGGCATTGTCTCCTGACGTGATTAGTCAGGTAGCAAAGTCCATTTGTCACCTGCACAGGCAAATTGAGTTGGTGCTGCACTAGGGGCTATGGGGACTGTATAATATCAGCTTGATTACATCAAGGCAGCTGCGGACTTGACACCTTACTGAATTTGTCAGCATTAATCGTTAGGGCCTGTCACAAATCCATCAGATGCACAGATAATTAGGGCTCTCTCTAATGAAGCCGACGGGTATAGCAACCTTACCCCCTTCGCTCCCTTCACTGAACGTACACACACTTTGAGCGCGCGTGCATACACACACAAGTCGCTCTGTCACACTCACACATACACACTTATAATTACCATTATGGACCACAGAAATAAAAATATAAAATGTGTTCCTCATACTTATCTTCCTCCTTTTTACCTTACACTTAGTAAAAAACAGCAGTAATCTTGTTTTTTTTTTTGTGTGCATGTGTTTTTATTTTGCCTTATCAATAACGTACAATGGTACAAGTCTGTGCATTTCTGAATATGTGAATAAATCAACTGGCATCTTTTTTTTGGTCTACAGACTTTATAATGCACTTGTACTTTTTTTAAAACAAGTTTGTATATTAGTTATTTAAAAGCAAAACAAAAAGCTAAAGAAAAATAATAATGATAGTGTAGTATCATTTATTTATGTCCATTTTAATGAATTTACAAAAATTTCACAGCATAAAAAAATAAATAAATAAATGTATCCGCTATATAAAATTTGAACAAAAATGTTTCAGAAACATTTTTATAAAGAGTAACACAAAATATTAACTGGAAATAAGGTGAACATTAGGGTATTCACTATACACTATTTTTACTTATTGACATGACCGGCATAATTTGATCAAAATTGCAAGCTAATGTACGCCATAATAATGATTAACAAAAGAAAAGAAAAAGATACTGCCGGTATTAAAAACATCGGACTTCAGAACTTCAAAAAATAAAAATAAATAAATAAGAATTAAGAGTTCTTACATTGCTATATATACACACTAATATTTGTTTTCAACTTTTTAGTTCTGATTTAAGCATTGTTCTTGCTGTACTAGTGGGTAGCCACAGGTCACTATTTGCTCCCATTGGAGCCTCACGTTAGTCGAGTGTGTTTATGAATGTGTGTGCGTCTCTGCGTGTGTGTGTGTGTGTGTGTGTGTATATTTTAGTGATTTGGTGCGATTTGGATCATGGCAGAGTGAGAGGGTGGTATTATCTACGACGGTAGTACTGAATAGAAAACATCCTGAACGCCAAGTTGTGATGGACCATTACAACAGATGATGGCACTCAGTGGACAATGCGATGGATCAATGGGGTGTGTGATATGGGAGGGAGGGAGCATGGGGAATGGAGGGGTCAAAGAGATGTCATGTTTTCATGCAGTGGGCTAATGAGAGTCACTCTGATTCCAACAAGGGTGACCTTTTCCAGAGGGGGTATTTTATTGAAATAACCAAACCCCGACACACACACATATACTCAAGGGAGGGAAAGTCTGCCTGAAAATCTAAATCTGAGTCTTTTTCTCCCAGTCTGGGCCTGAATTCACATAAACACGGCTTTGCTAGAAAGGCAGACAGAAATAAGTCGAATGTGAGCACCGGTTGCACGTTCTCTACTCCTCCACATCATCAACATCCTCCTCCTCCTCCTCAACATCACCAGCAGCAGCTCTACGCTTAAAAAGATAAAACCTGCCGAGTTCAAAGTCTTCGCCGGCTGGCCCTCCTCTTCGACCCGCTTTGCACCTCATATTTCAAAATCTCTTTAAA
This sequence comes from Festucalex cinctus, assembly GCF_051991245.1. Classification (NCBI taxonomy): domain Eukaryota; kingdom Metazoa; phylum Chordata; class Actinopteri; order Syngnathiformes; family Syngnathidae; genus Festucalex; species Festucalex cinctus. The sequence goes on from NC_135417.1 coordinate 23,117,464, forward strand.
ATTCTGTAACTGTCTTTTGTTCACTCGAGTTGTTAATGCCTAACTTCAAAGAGTCGGCCTCATTAGCACAGAGGTAGAAACCCCTGTCACTCATTTACATTTGTTTAAAGGCTGCAGGGAGACGAGAGGGGAAAAGGGGGGAGTCCAGATCCAAACCACTAGAAGTCAATGGTGTCGGCCTTCTGCCAACACCTGGGTTTATCAGCTGGCCACACAGTAAATATTAGACTCCCCTTCAGCACTGGATATTGATTCCGATACTACACTGAGTCTAGTTGGAGATGATGTAAGGTGAATTCGGATGGGAATACAAAAATGAAATTTCAACATTTCTGAGTCAGGGAAATGACTGAAACCTCTGATGTGACAAATGTTTGGATGCATTTTTTATTTTATTTTTTACAATTAACCACCCAGCACGCACCCCATCCTTTCTTTTAATTTTACTTTGCTGCCTCAAAATCAATTTCCCAGTTGTAATTCAAAACTTTTTCTGATCCTTGCTGAGAGAACAGAGGGGTTGAGTGTTAAACCTGACAAAGCATGCCTGCCTTTGCAGAGGGATTTATTGAAGTTTATCAGGAATGAACAGATCAGAGAGAGCCATGTGACAGGCGATCAATCACCAGTCAAATCAAGGATGGCAATCCTCTAATAAAATAACAAAAAAAAAATGAAAAGAAAAGAATACTCTGTCACCAGTTTCCCCCTTTCATTCCCACTCATCATTACTCACTCTTGGGTCTCAAAAGCTTCTTTTTATCCCCCCGAAATGGGAACATTCAGTTAAATTTTCCATCCCTAAAACGTCCCAGCCAATAGAGATCAATCGAGATGGATCAATGTACAGAAACGTGTAATTTCTACAAGTGGGGAGTCAGGAGTGAGGTAGCAAAAATAAATGTAATTCAATAGTTAAATCATGTGACTTTAGCATGCATCACAACCCAAATAATGTAATGTTAAATACAGCGCATGAGTAAATAAAACAAGTAGTGTATTTGGCTAGAGGGTGAGAAATGGTTGTGGGGAAGGGGCGGGTTATACCTGCTGATCGGCGCGGTTCTTGCTGCTTTCTCCTCGGCATAGTGACCGTCAGCCTCCACAGTGTTTCTCATGCAGAAATTACAAAGAACTCAAGACTGTCAGTGGTGAAGAATCATCCCTTTTTGGTGGGAGAGTGTTTTGATCTCGGAGCTGAAAATGTCAGTCTTCTTTTTCACACTGGATATTTTTAGACGTAATAGCTGGATCAGTTCCAGCGACGTGGAGCTCAAAAATTACGAACGGGCTGGAGGAACTCGGGAGACCTTCATGTCCATCAAATATCATCGTCCTTCATCTCCCTCGTGGCCGGGTCGGAAAGAGGAGCAAAAAGCTCCAAACCCGAAAAGTTCACTTTAAAAAAAAAATCTTCAATTGTCTTTGAATCTAGTGATAGTTTGCGGCACTTTTTACACGCGGCAAAACTAAAGCAAATAAACAAACAAAACAAATAAGTCCGACGTTAACGCCACGCACACTTCTTGGTAAGAAACGAGTCCCTTCAGTTTCTTTCGAAGCCAGAACCCTGAAAGAGAGGAACATAAAAGACATACAGGCATTAGATGGGTTAATGTCATTTCCGTCACCACTACGCCACCTCAGCCCGCCCGGATCCAGCCTCACTCGTCCGGCGGATACTTTTCCTCTCTCCCGTTCAACCCACTTTCGGCGTGAAAAAAATAAAAATAAAACACGATTGTCTTGCTCTCTTACCTACGCTCTAGGAGTGGCGCAAATGATCATCTCATCGCATCTCGAGGACAGAGTCGCATTTTGGGGGGTGGCTGTTTGATGCGGTGAGAAGGGAAGGGATCACTTGAGAGGCGAACAAGACGCATCCAAAGCTATCGCCAACACATCAGATCGACATGGACTACTAAAACGTTTGTGTCTTAAAAGAACGAGGGGACAAACGAGGGAGGGGGCTACTCCGGCGACAGATCCGAGCTCTTTTCCCCTCCTAAAAAAAAAAAAAAGTAAAAATTGAAACACGGCGGATCCAGAAGCTGTTTCAGACAGTCTCAACTGATAGACAGACGCATCGAGTGGCTTTTCCTGCTACATTTTTACTCCTCCCCTTCTCCACAAGCGTCACCCCTGACAGAGGAGGCTACCTGTCAATCTTTTTAATTGTCTTGTCCCTTTACCCAACCAACTCCCCCCTCTCTCACTCGCTCTCTCTTTCTTCCTCTCTCTCCCTCCCTCTCCCCAGCTTTGCTGTAAAAAGAAACCCGACAATAGCAGCCCATCAGATTCTCATGTAGCCATTAAAAGCGCACAAACAAGAACCTTGAGTCAGATTGAAATATTATCACCACGTCCACTCCATACTTATAGAAAATAAAAGTACGGCAGCTTCAAAGCCGGAGTTGGCAGGTCAGTGTGTGAACTGTGTTAACACTACTGTGATTAAACCGTGGTTAGAATACAGACCAACCCGCAAAAAGCTCACATCTGCCAATTCAATTCGCAATACAAGCTAAGGTTTACAGGTGTACATGTGATCGCGAATGCAACACAGCTCTTTAAACACGTCGCTTGACGTTTAAACGCTGTACGTTTAATATTCGACTGCTGAATGAGAACATGTGAGTCACGCTGTTGTTATTTTTGTGTGGGAACGGAGGTGTGGATGTGTTGGGAACCGAGGATTGATTTGTTTCACCTTACGAGGAAGTGAGTGTCGTGTCCGGGAAGAAGAGGAAAGGGGAGGGACTCCAACGACGCCGACGAGTTTGCTTGTGTGGGTCGCTGCTGTGCTTCTCTTCTCCGAGGCTTCGCTACAAGCAAACGTTTTGTGTTAAATACTCCACGTAAGGACGGATGCAAAACGAGATTCGAACTACGCGGTACCTTAATGTTTGTTTTCGGTTGGAAGCAACGTTAGAGCGAAGCTGGGCCTGTATGTTGTACGCGCAGAGGGCGAGCCTCTAGCAGGCTAACGCCACCTCAAGTTGCCCGTGAACTTTGTCACATTTCGAGGGCAATGTCCGGTTCGATGTGGGCGAAAAGTGCTCGGAAGGCGTTTTTGTTTTCGCTCGTCGCTTCAAGACGGAGAGGCACCGACTCACTTTGTGGACTTCTTCCGGTTCCGAGGCGCCCCATCATCGATATGTCCTACTCGGCTCACTTCATTGATTTTAAAGGATCCTCCATAGCGAGCAGCATGAAAAAGGTGGTCGTAAACAAGCTGAGCCCCAGTTTTAGAGAAGCCGCCTCGGTGGAAACTGTTCCGGTTCCGACACCCGCGGACGCGGACTTGCTCGTCAGAAATCGGTAAGTTCTCAATTCTGCACGTTTTAAATGCAGACCCACAAGCGTGTTGTCTCACTATGTGTGTGTTGTTATGATGTGCTTACAAGTTGTAAATAAAAGAAGGGGCTATAGCCTTACTTGCCTCGTTTCAGCCATGTCCACCAGAAGCAGCAATCATCCTCATCACAAGATGGCAAAATACGTGAGGAATAAGAGCTGTACTGTAATTCCAAGTTCCGCCCTCTCTGCATTTGTCTATCAATCCATCTCGGCATCTCCCTCGCTCACGCTCCCTCTCTCTCCCTCTCTCTGTCTTCATGTCTGTCTACGTCACCGACCTGCAAACACAAAGTCATGGGGGGGCCCACTGGTACCAGCAGATGTGATTATGGAGGAGATGCAGCACTGTCTTTTCACCTATTTGAAGGAGCACAATATTGGTCACTGACAGTGCTTTTACAATTTAAATACATTTCCTCACAATCGAGTTACAAAGTGGTTAGGACTAAACATAACTGACTTTTAAGTTATAAATCCCGCTGAAAGTAATATTTTACTAGTGTTTTTTTTTAATATATATATATATACACATATTATGCATGCTTGCATGCATGCTTGACTTGAGGTTTTATGTTAAATTTGCCTTACACAGACCGCTTAGGTTTTATATTGTGGCATTTATGGACCAATAAAATGTAGTTTTGCACGAGTCCGAGTGAAGATCACATTATAGCCTACCGGATTGTGATTATTTGCTTGTAAACGAAGACCTTTGACCATCAGGTTCTTTGCGGTGGTTGGTGGCGGCGATCTCACAGTTATGTATCTCGGGTGTTTTAATTAATCATAAAGAGTGAAAAACAAATTTAGTTTTTCAGCCAATATTAATAAATGGTGCTATTTTTCACAAGTAAAAACAATCATATCATTTCACATAAATATCTAACTTGTCTGATAATTACGGACAATAAAATATTTGCACATAAATGAAAGCGTACATAATGGCAATCTGAGACGATCATGGCAGTGTATCATTTCTACAGTTTTTTATTTTTTGTTTTTTACATTCCCACCTTTGTCAGTTTGAGCTCCTCAATTCTGCATTAAGTATAGCAGTGCACCCCCGAAAATGAATAGCATCATTGCGATGGCATCCTTTGCTTTTTAAATAAAATGAGCCAATTAATTTTACTTTCAGATGTAGTATGTATAAATATGTGTAAAAAATATTTAAAAAAAAATATTGGTGAAGATGTAGCCATGGAACATGATTAAAGCTGTATAATTAAGCTTATTTTTAAATCGAGTGGAATGTCATTATGTCATCTGTTTGTTTGTTTTTTGTTTTTATCCTGTTACATCTGTTTGGTCTGTTGTAATAGTTTTATTTTCCTATCAAGTTATTCAATCACCTTGACCCATCTCTAGCCTGCAGAAGCATTATCTGCACACACTACATGCACCGCAATGAGACCCAAATGCTGATCTAAAAGGCTATTAATAAAGTTTATTTATTCACTTGATCCATCTCACATGTTTTTTCACTCCATCATGTTGCCAAAGATGAAAACAGTCATCCTTGTACTGAAGCAACTATGTATGATTTTCAAAGTGCAGTCTGTTACGGGTGTCTGAAGGCAATGAATCATGATATCATGCATTGCGTTGTGTGATATAAGCATTTCCTGTCACTGCAGCTTGTGGCTCTTTTCTAGAGGAAAAAGCAGATCATTTCCAGAACAAATTCAAGTGCAGATGTATCTCGAGACTGATCATCGTGACAACCATTTTATGTCTCATCTTTCATCTCCAAATGTATGTTTGTTTGTTTTTTGTCTTTCAGTTTTGTGGGGATCAACGCCTCTGATATTAATTATTCAGCAGGCCGTTACGACCCGACGGTGCAACCTCCCTTTGACGCTGGATTTGAGGGTATCGGTGAGGTTGTCGGCCTCGGCCTCAGCGCCAGCTCCCGCTACACCGTCGGGGACACTGTGGCCTATTTCGGCAGCGGCGCCTTTGCAGAGTACACTGTGGTTCCCGCCAAGGAAAGTGTGCCTGTCCCTTCGGCCAAGCCCGAGTTTCTCACCCTGCTGGTCAGCGGCGCGACCGCCTTCATCGCCCTGAAGCGTCTGGGTGACCTGGCCAAAGGCGAGACTGTTCTTGTCACAGCGGCTGCGGGAGGAACGGGACAGTTTGCGGTGCAGTTGGCCAAACAGGCCGGCTGTCACGTGATCGGGACCTGCTCATCCAATGAGAAAGCGGGTTTTCTTAAGTCTATCGGGTGCGACAGGCCAATTAACTACAAAGCAGAGGATTTGGCTCAGACCCTAAAGACAGAGTACCCAAAAGGCATTGACGTGGTTTATGAATCAGTCGGGGGCAGCACTTTAGAACTGGCAGTTAACTGTTTGGCGAAAAAAGGCAGACTAATAGTCATTGGCTTCATCTCAGGTTACCAGTCTGCGTCGGGAATCCCGCAGTTCAGAGGGACAACTTTACCCGTAAAGCTTCTCCAGAAGTCAGCAAGCATTCGAGGTTTCTTCCTTCCTCACTTCATAAGCGACTACAGGGAGGCTCTGACTCGTATGATGCAGATGTTTGCCACGGGCAAACTTGTGTGTGAGGTGGATTATGGGGATTTGGCCCAAGAAGGGAGGTTTGTTGGCCTGGAGTCAGTCTTCCGAGCTGTGGACTACATGTATGCAGGAAAGAACCTCGGCAAGGTTGTGCTCCAAGTGACACCTCCCTCTATTTCAAATAGTAAACTATAAATTTTATGCGCCAAAATAAAATTCTACATGCACTTTAAAATTTGCAACAAATTAAATATGGCATGTAATGAAGTGAACTGGCAATGGCTATTTTGCCAAATCATCAGATCAGCTATGCAAAAAGTTTGTGATACACATTACACTACTGTGTAAGCACAAATAAAAAAAAGTGATCACAAATTTTGAGTGTTCAGTTTGAGTATTTTACTTTCACTTTGCACAATCATGATGGTTTGCATTAAAAAAAAAAAAAGACTAGAAAATGTGTGATTCTTGTGATTTTTGTTTGTTTGTTTTAATGCATACCAGTGTAATTTAATAATCCCCTTATGGTCGCCTCTAAAATGTAGAGGCATGTTTTGCCAGGCGCTTTAGGCCTTAAGATCAGAAAAATGAATATAGTAAGCATTCAAAGGGGAAGTCAATCCAAACATTTTCTTTACAATATGTCGTCTGCGATTGGCTGGCAACCAGCTCAGGGTGTACCCTGCTTACTGCCCGAAGCTGGCTGGAATAGGCTCCAGCATCCCATCCCCCGACCCTTGTGAGGAGTAAGCGGTTAAGAAAATGGATGGATAATATGTTGTATATGACCCCACTAGTCTAAACATGACATTGTGATTGATAATGTGTTTGTGGAATACGAATTAAGCAGCAAAAGCCACCCATTCTTTATTAATATCTGGGGGTGGCCATTTTGCCACTTGCTGTCAACTGTCTGAAAATGACTGTGCAGTTGTTCCGGTAACTTGTGGCTCGGCCTGCGAATGTCACATGAACAAACTCAGAAAGCAGGTGAGCCAAGATTGGTTATTGTCTGACCAACTGTGGTGTCATTTTCAGTCAACAGCAAGTGGCAAAATGGCTGCCCCCTGAGATGGATGGAAAAGGGGCTGTATTTGCTTTGTAATTAATATTCCACTAATACAATATTAACTAGAATACCACATTTAGACTATTGGGGCTGCATAGAGCATTCAGTATTATTAAGATTTATTTTTTATTTTTATGTTGACTTCCTCTTTAAAAATCTTGCATAAATGTATGTCTATCTAAACTTTATTACATTTAGCGCTGCAAAATGATTTCAGTGTTTAATGTTCATACTCACTTTTACTCATTTCAGACCAGATGCCTCACTCTGCTTGCTTTTAGCGCTCTCCGGCACTTCATCTACCATAAATGTTTTATAGACTTCATTGTTTGTCTTTTAGGGGCTTATGTGGATATGCCAAAAGTGAATACTGCTCCAGGTGTGCTTGATATTTTATTGCCTGTGTGTTAGCTGGCAGAAACACAATCCAAACAATCAATCTTTGCCTTCACATGCCCCAAAGCTGCACATACTAAAAATGTGTCCAGTTAACAAGCAGTCAGACTTAAAATTGCTACTGCAAAAAGAAAACCCGAAAACAGTGAGTTACTGTGCCCTACTTGCCCTTTGACATTTATTTTCATTCCCATGCTTTGTAGCAGTAAACCATTCAAACCTTCCTGGGACTAACTAATTCTGCATAAATATTCAAATTTAATTAGGTTACACCTGGACAATTTCAAAAAGCCTCCCAAAAAGTTTTCTAGTCTTTAAAAGAAAAAAAAGAGAGAGAAAGAGAGAGAATCAAAGCAGTAGGAAATAAACCTGGCAGAGATGGCTTTAGCCTTAATGTACTGTCTACATGTTATTTCCTCATCCAGGTGGCTGCTCACAGTACAACCCAGTGTGATATACTTTACAGGTGTGACGCAGCATGCGCAGTGGTTAACTTGACCAGATGGGACAGGAAATCGCAAACACACCGAGCCAAATTTGCTTCAACACTGTGGAGCAAATCAAGGGGAAACAGGTACATTCAAATTAGGCATTGCTGTTGTAGTTTCCTTGAGGTCTAAGAGCATTTACAGCTACATGCACAATTATCAATTCAAAGTTGTCCTTTTCTGGCTGGGGTAAAGGGTATAAATAAGGTGGAAATGAAACCGGATAAGTTGATCAAAAGCACAAACACGTGATCATTTAATTATCACAATCACCTCTGGAAACACCCCTGTTGCTTCAACATTATGGAATGAAAAAAAAAACAGTGACACGAAAGGTGAGAGGGGAGATGATGCACATGGATGTTTAGATAAATTTAGCATGCTTGACTACTGTTTGCATCTATGTTGCATGGCAATGAGGAGGCCAGGTTTAGCATCTCTTCAATTAACAGGAGAAGCCTTGTCTCTGCGTCCTCCAGGGCCCACCTGTACCTTGGCTGATTAGTGAGCAGTCACAGCCCCAATTAGAGAACACAGCAACCTGGAGAGACAACACTCTTTATTTAATTGGATTGTGTTGCAGACAGTGGCTCCTTACCTGCTACATAGGGAAGCAACCTGGAGCTGTTGGGAGTAAACAAGACATTAAAGACAACAAAAGTCCTTTCGAGGGAGTTTTTGTACAATGGTAATACTGTGTTTATTGATTCCAGGAGTTCACTGGATTTTGTCACTTAAATACTGTATATTGTAGTACTGCCCCATAAAAAGAGTTAATTCACAGCAGGTTTGTTATAGTTATTGAAAACTAATGACAGATTTTTTTTAATGGAATAAATGTAAAAAAAAAAAAAATGTTTGAAAGATAACTAAGATAATTTTACATTTGCATAAAGCTAACTATAAATATAGCAAACTGTCCTCCGTTTTTGCCCTTATCAATATCGTACATGAGCATTCAGGGTTGATTTTAGATCTATTTATTCGGTAACGTACATGAGAAGGAAGGTCAAACAGTTGTATGGGAATTGTAGTTTACTTCCATCGGATTTTGGCACCCCAGGCCAAGTCCAAGTCTTTGATTTTAAGTATCTGCTGATGCCGAGTCCTGATCCGATACCTCGGCAATTCAAGGGAGAAAAAAAAAAGTGTGCGTCCATTTTCTTTTTCTCAAATACATGTAGAAATATACACACAGAAACCTCAATGTGTATCCATTGTTATATGTTGTTTTACATGTATTTGTTTACTCTAGTGCTGTCGAGCAATTACAATTTTGTAACTAATTAACTCATTAAAGCCAGCCATTGTCGATTGAGCAACCCCTTCAATACCAACCGTTTTACTTATTTTTGACTGAACTTGCAAGGCCCACAGAATATTGTGTGTATATAAAAATGGAAAATGGAAAAGAAAGGTTAGACTCTTGTCTTTCACCAGAAAAAAAGTGTATTTCTATCTTTTTCTGTTCTTTAGTTACCAGTGTTAGAATATAGCTAAGTTTTGTCAGAATTCCAATTCCTGACAAGAAAGCGTAGAAAAACAGCTTTTTGTAAAACAAACATTTCAAGCACAACTTTGAATTTAACACTACTATTTTTTTTTTCTTTTGTGACAGCTCAAATATGTAAATAATGTTTTCCTGCTATAAAAAAACAAAAACAATATTCCAAAAAGTGCTTTTAATAACAAATCAACAAAATGGTTGGTCTGACTCCATGATGATAAGCCAAAGGCGTACAACTAATACGTTATTTGAATTTGGCTCTGCAAAGTGCGCAAATTACTTTAGAGTTCTTCAACAAACATCAAGCAAGTAAATCAGAAAGTAAAACTACCTATAGTCCATATTTATTGATCTTCCTGCCAGTGACTCATCCAAGTTTGGATGCACACAGTTAACTAAGTCAATCAATCAATCAATCAATCAATCAATCAATCTCTCTCTCTCTCTCTCTCTCTCTCTCTCTCTCTCTCTCTCTCTCTCTCTCTCTCTCTCTCTCTCTCTCTCTCTCAATGCTTTAATGAAATTAAATTAATCTCCTGAGTTAACATCTTAATTCTGTTAGTCCTAATCTATTAATTTTATATTTTATATAGGCCATTCCATCAAATTAGTTTTGTAACACTCAAAATAAACTCGGTAGTTATATATATATATATATATATATATATATATATATATATATATATATATATATATATTTCCTTTTTAAGCACTAAATTTGATGATACTTATTGAACAACTCAAAATTAGTCAAACTCAAATATTTTTTTTTTTCATGTCATTGGTTTATCGACTGAAACTCTTCGTGTCGGTTTTTAGATGAATAAAATAGATCAATAAAAGCTAAATAAAATTAATAAAAACACACAAACTACAGCCATGACATTTATATGGATTGGATGTTGGCTTTAAACACAATGCGCATAAATGTGAGGGCGTTTTATAAAACTGTATCTTCATGTAATTTCCTGGGGACACAAATGACACCAATGTTGTTGGATTATAGGGTTAAGCAAAATAGAACGCTTCTGATATATGTCTTGTAATAAATATGTTATTCCACATAATGTTTCCTGTGAGTGTAAACCTGAATTATACATTGGATAGCATTTATATAATATAGAAGGAACTTAGTTACACTGTATATAAAGTATAATCTGTTACACCTGTACAAGACAGATTAGTAAATGATTTTCAAATTTACCATTCCAGGAGGTAGTATACATTTTTTTGAAAAACAAGGTCTCTCTCCATTACTACTTTTCCTCTTTTTTTTTTTCTTAAGCCAGGTTTTTAGCGACTGTAACATGTGGCACGAAACAAAGACATCATCGCTGCTGTGTGGACCGCCAGATGCCTAAGGGACGCTGGCTGGCTGTTGGTGCTTCCAGACAGTCCAGTTTCTTTCCCTGCAAGTCAGTCAGACACCCTCTCAACTCCCCAACTCCCACAGCCCCCGTCACTCCTGCCTCTGTCTAATTACCAAACCTAAAGCCCCACTCAACTAATTAGCCACAGCAGACCCAGGAACTGTGAGTAAAGGTAAAGAGATGGCTTCATTCAGGAGCGTTCCTGCGTGTGCAAGCACATGTGTGACAGAGACAAGAAGGGAGACGTAATGGGATATTTGAGCCTCCTTTCGCGAGCCCATCTCTACAGCCAATTAAAGTCATTTATTAAACTCTGCAAAGGCTGTGAGTTGTGCATGACAGAATGATTGGGAATGTGTTTATTGAGGCCATGTATGTACTCCACATGCACACACTCGCACAAGCCACTCTTTTCCCCTTCTGCTAGATGCACTTCCACATGTCTGAGAACAAATGGCAATATGTCTGTTCCTCTGTCCATCATGAGCGCCAAAACATAGTGAGATATAAATTACAATATGTGGAAGCACCACTTGTGTAGGTCTTAATGAAGGGGCGAAATAACTTTATTAATCGAATCCCTCTGATTAATTGTAATGAAGGCGTCATCCATAAACTTGTCACCCTGATTGAGTAGTTAAGGACTGGAGGAGGCGGGGCCAGACAGGTGTTGATAGAGTTGTGCATGGGACAGTTGCTGCACTGCAGAGAGAGAAAAAACAAAACAAACACACACAAGGAACAACAAATAAATAAATAAAGACACAAATTCCTCCTCAGCAAACTAGCAGCCTTCATACAAGTGACAGTTATGATATATAATTATCTGTGCGATATGCATAAGAATTCATCTATGGCAGGAGTGTCCAAAGTTTTTCATTTGAGGGCCACATACAGAAAATCAGAAGGATGCAAGGGCCACATAATGTTATGAAGAGAAATTGTGTTTAGTCCTAAAAATTGTACAAATAATTTATTTGTGCTTCTGCATATTTAGAAAAATGTTACACTATATAGACCATTTTCTTTGTAATATGGCAGTAGCGTTATTATAGTTTTGGAATTTTCCATTTTAGTTAATTTGTATTAGTTTTCAAGGTGGTTCTGTTTTTAATAGTTTTAGTTCTTTAATAAATGCTTAGTTTTAGTTTAGTTTCAGTATTAGTAGTTTCTTTTTTATTTTTAATGTGTATTAAGTGTATGAATGTGTATTATGCACAATATTTAAAAAACACCATGGGAGCAACGTCATCTGAAGGTGCTTTTCTATTGGCTGCTGCTAGATGACGTCACTTCTGTGTGACATACTTTCAAACGTCATTATTCCGGTCGATATCAAAATAAATCTATTAAAAATCACACCAAAGACTAAAACGAAGGACATTTTTGCTATAATTAAAGTTTTAGTTAGTTTTGTAAACATAAAATTTAATTTCAGTTAGTTTCTGTTTTTTAAAAAACATTTTTGTTTTTATTTTTTCATTAACGAAATTGTTTTTTGAATTTTAGTTTATTTGGTTAGTTTTAGTTAACTAAAATAACCTTTAATAGCACCTGTGTTTTTCGACACCCTCCCTTCTTACTTTGACCATCTCCAAACATTTTTGTTTTGTTTATTCTATTTGAACTGAGTCAAAGGCCATTTTTAGCATATGTTGAGGGCCACTAAAAAAAAATGGACGGCGGGCCGCAAATGGCCCCCGGGCCGTAGTTTGGACACCTCTGATCTATGGCCTTAGCAGCCAGCAAAGACGTTTGGAGATGGAGTTGCATCTGTGTGGACGTCTGACATGTAAAGACAGGGGCCTCGATGAGGAACTGAGATTTTATGAAGAATTCCTCTATTCGAAAGACCTCTTATTGTGCAATGCTCACTGGAGTTAATCAGTAGGTACTGATTTGGGGGGGATGAAACTAAAATATAAAAGTAATTTTTGGGATAATTTAAGATGAAATAAGAACACACACCAACACAATATAATGATGATAAATACAAGAATTAGATCAGAAAAAAATGTGCCTTTGTATACAAATGTGCAAGATAATGTGAAATTATGACTGACAGTCAGATGTTAATTTTTATACATTTAATGAGACTCACGGACTCACTAAATGAAATTCTAAATGTATTTATACGACTTGAGTAGTGTCAGGTCCACACGCCTCTGTGCTTTGGAGGCGCTGGAGAAAGTGCTTGTATGGACTGGAATATTATAACCTATTCTCTGTTTGTTTCCTTTATGTTATTTTATGGACCTTCCTTAAGTCTGAAATAAAGATTGATTGATTAATTTAAAATGTTTATTAGTGTTGTTCCATCCATCCATCTTCTACTGCTTATCTGAGGTCGGGTCGCGGGGGCAGCAGCTTTAGGAGGGAAACCCAGACTTCCCTCTCCCCAACCACTTCAACCAGCTCCGCCGGTGGGATCCCAAGGCGTTCCCAGGCCAGCCGAGAGACATAGTCTCTCCAGCGTGTCCTGGGTCGTCCCTGGGGCCTCCCGCCGGTGGGACATGTCCAGAACACCTCTCCCGGGAGGCGTCCAGGAGGCATTCGAACCATATACCCGAGTCCCCTCAGCTGGCTCCTCTCGCCGGTGGGACATGTCCAGAACACCTCTCCCGGGAGGCGTCCAGGAGGCATCCGAACCAGATGTCCGAGCCACCTCAGCTGGCTCCTCTCAACAGGGAGGAGCAGCGGCTCGACTCTGAGTCCCTCCCGGATGACCGAGATTCTCAATTCTCACCCTATTATTATTATTATTGTTGTTGTTGTTTTTGTTTTGTTGTTGTTGTTTTTTTTTTTTGGGGGGGGGGGCATTTTATACAACAAAAGTGCTATTCTGTTTTGTTTTTTTCGTACTTCTATTGCCATCTCTTTGCTAGGGACGCTCTGGTTGTTGTATGGTCAGTTCTGGTCACTCGCTATATACGTCACGCATACATACGTATGTATGTGGTTACGTTTCGCACACCGACTACTCGCTGCGGCTGTGCGCATGTGCGGCCAACCCAACTGGGGATCTGAACCATACTCAGGTGCGGATCAATTGCGCTCACACTACCTATAGAATCCGGACTTTAGCAGCAAGCATGCTTGGGCATGGTACAATGGCCCTAGTGTGAGCGCGCTCTTATACTCAGATATAACCAGACAGAATTTATGATAGCATCTCTCCCTCTTTCTTAGTTCAGAGGGTGGGGTTCTGATCTGGGCTCTGGCATTCCTGTCTGGAGTTTTGTTGTTCTCCCCATGCTTGTGTGGGTTTTGTTTGGGCTTTCTTGCTTCCTCCCACATTCCACATCATATGTTTTAGGTTAATTGAAGACTCAAAATCAGTGGCCCTCAATAGGCAGCTCCCAGGCCACATCCAGCCTATCAGCTGCCTGTTTGTGACCCTCAAATTGTTAAGACGTTTTCACACTGTACTTTGTCGCCAACCAACCCTTTCATTGTGTATCTTTTGCGCCGACATGCCACTGAGTCTGGCTGAATCCAAGGGCATTGTGTAAGCACCTTGATTCCTTCACTATGTGATTTAGAAACCCAATTCCTAAAAAGTTTAGACATGATATAAATCCATCCATCCATTTTCTTAACCACTTGCTCCTCACAAGGGTCATGAGGGGTGCTGGAGCCTATCCCAGCTGGCTTCAGGCAGTAGGCAGGGTACAAGCTGAATTGGTTGCCAGCCAATCGCAGGACATTATATAAATTGTGAATAAAAACTGAATGATGTGGAAGTACCAAATTTAAATATGTTATTCAGAATAGAACATCGATGACAGGTCAAAAGTTAATACTGAGAAAATGCATCATTTTAATGGAAAAATATGTTGATTTTAAATTTCATGGTGACAACAAATCTCAAAAAAGGTTGGGACAGGGCCATTTTCACCACTGTGAGGCATTACCTCTTCCTCTTACAACAGTCAGCAAAAGTTTGGGGACTGAAGAGACAACTTTCTCAAGATTCGAAATACACGTGTTGTCCCATTCTTGTATAATACAGGTCTCTAACTGTTCACCTGTCTTGGGCCTTCTTTGTTGCACCTTCCTCTTCATGATGCGTCAAATATTCTCTATAGGTCTCTATTCTCTTTTGCTGAGCCCATTCTGTGATTTCCCTTACAGTAGCCTGTGGCGCAGTGCCGTTTAAGGGCCGAAGATCACAGGCATCCAGTAGGGTTTTTCGGCTTTTTGACCCTGCTTACGCACAGAAAATGTTCCAGATTCTCTGAATCTTTGGATGATGTTATGCACTTCAGATGATGATAATGTCAAACTCTTTGCAATTTTTCGCCGGGAAACACCTTTCTGGTATTCCTCCACTATCTTTCTATGCAACATTGTGCGAATTGATCGTCTATCCATCTGCGTTTCTGAGAGACACTACCACTCTGAGAAGCTCTTTTTATATTCAATAATTTGGCCAATGGACCTCATTATTGGCAATTAGTCTTCCAGTTGTTCGTTATAAGTGCAATTGACATCTCCAGCCTCTTACTGCTACCTGTCCCAACTTTTTTGAGATATGTTGACACCATGAAATTTAAAATCAACATAGTTTTCCATTAAAATTATACATTTTATCAGTTTAAACTTTTCGCATGTCATCTATGGTCAATTAAAATATGGAAATTTGGCACTTCCACATCATTACATCCAGTTGTTATTCACAATAAGCGAAGTGCGCATTAAGTTTACGCATGCGCGAGGAAAAAAAACAAGGCTACCAACTACCTTATCAATTTGAATGGTAGAGATTAGAGTGGTGACAATCTTTGCGTAACTGTACACTTTAAAGCTTGCAAGTCAACTTCCCCAATGTCAGTAAACCACATGCTATGCATGTTAATAAAAACAGCAACTTTCCAATAGTTGAAACGTTTCTTTCAGAGCCAATTCCATTGGATCCAATTAATTTTCAATGAACATTTGGTAGTTTCGCCTACCTACAATGCACCACAAAACTACCCACAATGCACCTTGAATTCGAGATGCGCACTTCGCTTATTTGTATAATGTCCCTACTTTCTTGGAATTGGGTTTGTAGATGAGTCCTGGGACTTATCTCAATGTAACGAGACAACCGGTTTCTCACAGTTAACTGTTGTGTGTGCAATTCTTAACTTTCCCTTGTCTTTTTCAAATAATCGGCATTGTTGACGGACACTTTGCCATCTGTAGGAGCCTACATTGCGTGAAAATAGGTGTTCAAAGTCAGCTGCTAAAACAAAAGTGAACAGTCAAAAGAAAAACGGACTGAAAATATGTTAATTCTCCCTCTTGCCAGTACAAGACTAACATGTTTAATATACCAGGAGACTAAAAAAGCTGTGATGAAGATTTCCAATTTTAAACTGCAGTATAAGACAAGGTATAGGAATTTTGAAGTCATTTACTCAAATTCTATATTTAAGAACAGCATAAATAAAATACATTGAAATCATCATATCGAGCAATAGACAAGATTCTTGTCACATCTATAATACCAAAACAAAAAGCAATAGAGTGTTCATAGTGTTGTGTGGAGTTTGGTTAAGAACAAGAAGCTTGTCTCAGATTAAGAAATAATTAAAATATGAATGACTGAAGTGATGGACAACACTTTTGAAAGCAAACATCAACAGGAAATGAATCCTCTCAATTTTCAACTACTGAATCTAATATAACCTATATAAGAATGAAAATGACATTTTGTTTTACTTCCCACTTTTGTTGTGGTTTTGAATGAAAAAGACATTTGACATTTATTTTTTACAGTGTAATTGCATGTGACCTGACAGCGATAACTGACTCAGTGACAAAATTATTAGTGGCCCTTTAAGATTTGTATTTAACACGTTCTAAATTTTCCAAAAGTGAGTAGTTGAGTGTGGACGCTGTCCTGTCACTATGTTTCCTGTTTCTTACTCGAAGTTTGCTGGGATAGATTCCAGATTAACAAGGACAAGCAGTACAGAAAATAAAAAGATGGATTCTTGGATTGTGCGGATTGTGTTATATAGGTCGCTTGCACATCGTAATGCATCATGGGAGTTTTTCCTTCGGGCGCCATCTTGGGTGTCCGCCGGTTCACAAGGTACACTCGCGAGTTACACGGTAGAGCTTATCAACCTGATGTAATTTTCGCAGTATTTTCACGATTTACCGGAAGATCAAAAACAACGATACAGGCAGAAGGTGTCTCTGTGTGGCGGGATTGATCCTAATTACGTCCTGACCAAGGGTGATTTTTTTTTTGACGGAGAAAGCTTGCTGGCCAAATGTGACATCTCTGGACATCTTTCCCTACCTCGTGTTGACAACATGCTCCATAACACGCCAACAAATCCCTGGAGGCTTACAATTATTTTGTAAGCGGGTGGATACAGAGTGTAAACTTTAACATCGCATCAGAAGAAACGGTTGCTGTTGCACGTAAGTAAACCACATGGTGTTGGTAATTCTGCACACAAAAATGTTGATTTGTTCTCAGGCTTCCTGTTATCATTGTGTTTGCATGCACAGCTGGGTTTACCTGATGTGGTTTTTCTAATCATTTTATAACAGGCAAATATGGCAGAGCGTATAAGAATAAAAAGTAACTGCACAGCCTCCCCGTGGCTTAATTAAATTTAATGCTACCCTTTCACTAGTTACATGTTACTTAATCAACTTATTCTAAATGGTTAAGGTTAACCACTCTCAGAGGACGTATTTTTAGTTTCAGTTTCCAGTACAATAAAACGTGTTCATGGTAACTACTGAGCATACTGACAGCTTTTCTTATGATCTCACGGTTAAGGAGGCTGTCACAACACCCAATTTCTGTCTGGTGCCAGATGGCAACAATTCCCATCACTTGTCACGACAACACCAATAGTATTACCAGGTATGTATGGCTTTACTTTTTGTAGTTTCTTATTTAATTCTATGTTTCATATTTTCATTACAATGTTTGTAATATTTTCAGATTCAGGCACAGATGAGTTTAACTGGACGGACTTCTGCGACTTTGTGGTGTGGACAAAGTGTGATTGAGCGAGTCCACCCAGATCGCTCGTTTTGGCCAGTTGGAAAAGCCAGAGTTTTTTTTCCCCAAAATCCCCTCCTTACCTGAACTGCTCGGGAGAGCATTTACTAGATCAGCAGTGGACTTCCAGTGTTCCTGCTCAGCCGCTGTCACCTACCACTTGCTCATGTACTTCAAAGATGCGGAATAAAGTAGTTTTTTGTGCTGCAGCAGATTGTAAAATCAAATGATATCACTTGAAGTGTGCCAATCTAGACTGCCAAAAGGACAGTGGTTTTGTGACAAGTGTGAAACAAGGATTATTGGGAAAACTGTAACACAGTACTGGTACTTGTCTTACATTAAACAAATTTAAAAGAGAGCAACTTTTTCCTCTGTACATAGCATAATGAAAGTCATTGCGTACCCCATCAACATTACATCATACCGTCATCTCAGGATGGTAGGCACCTGTGCTAAAATAAACTACATTAATTAACAGTTCAATTTTTAACCCTGAAATTACTACATCTAATCATTATTCACTTCATTTTTTGTGCTTTTAGAAATAATAGAGATTTATGCCATTACTTTAAGAGGGACCATATTGCACATTGAGTCAAATCCTGTCATTTGTATTATGTATAGCTTTGTAAACAAACCCAACAATAGAATTTGTATAAACGCTGCCTTTATTAGCGCCAAACAAACAGTCGCATGTTGTCCTCCTCCATTGCTTTGATGGTTGCCTTCGTTTCCATCATGTCATTGGCAATCAAGTCGGTGTGGCATGAGATCCCTAAAGAAAAAAATAAAGAAAAAATAAAAAAAAAATACGGCACCAGTAATAGGTTTAATATAGTAAAGTAGTATAGTTTTTTTGTCAGTGTAAAAGAAATGTACACATTTTGTTGCATTTTTTAATGTATGAACATTGCTACAGGCAAATACTTATTTCTATAAACACTTCCAAATGTCTCTAAAATATAAGGTGCGTGTACACACACAAACAAACACATACATTCACTCATGCATACAATATATCATGTAATGAATTCTGAGTGGCATACCAGAGTCAATGATGTCAGCAGTACTTGAGGGTACAGGTTACTGGAGCCATCTGGCTGCATAACTGCAACAATCTCTGCCACTTCGAGTCGTCTTTTCTTTGCTTGTCTCTCCTGTGCACGTTCATATCTTGGCACCGACTGGGCTGAGACATAGATGTTGTAACTTGGGACCCAACTTTAATGTTGGAGCCCAGTCGGGATGATTGGACAGAAAAACGGGCGCAGGGCGACCTGTTAAAATAAACAAATATATAAACAAATAAAATATGGAAAGACTGGTTATTTTACCGCAGTAGGGTGGCCGTGAATAAGTTATTTAGCATGATGTGTAGGCTACCGGGGGTCTGTTTTCTTGCATCAGCCCCTTCTGTCTCTTTTTTTTCCAAGTTTACATTTTGCCACCAAAAAACATGTCATCGGCATTAAGAGCCCAAGACTAATCAATCCAATTTCAGCAGTAAACACTTTGCACTGGCACTACTTGGGTGAAAATGTTCGATGTTAGCTTTCGGCTAACGTCCGCTAGCCAGCTTGTACTACCGAACTTTCTTGCTCATGAATCCAAAACATAAGCAACTTGCCCATATATGGGCGGTCGAAACGTTATTAATCCTCATGCATTAAATAAAGGTAAACAAGCTTACCGCTCACAAAGTGATCGCTGCACACACGAGCCCAAAGTAACGACTTCCCTCCGGAGTCCGCACTCCTCTGTCTCCAGGCCCTGGTTCCTAATTACTTTCGGAATTCGGAAGAAAGGCCGACCATTTTCCCTCTTGGCTTTGTTCGAACAGCCAACGATGCAGCAACAATGTACCATTTTAAACGCAGACAACAGACGTGATAGATACGTGTTAGACCGAATCGCTACGTAAATGGAGGCCACCCAGCATGGCGACTACGAGAAATCCGAGGCGGAAGTGACGACATGTGCAAGCGACCTATTGCAAGAAAACAGGCATTTCAAGGGGAGCCAAAATGTATTTCATAGCTTTAACAATACATTAATCAGCAAGCTTGACAAAAGTAATTATTGAAGAATTTAATTGAAATAATTTAATCGATGACAGCATCAAACTAGGCTGTAGTTATCTGAAGAATAATGGGAGTTGTATCTGTTCACTATGGTTTTCTTCTTGGCAAATATTTGACCAGACTTTTATCGGCAGTGACCATCATCTCGATATTAAGTATAATACATATTAATACTATATGGTAGGAATGGGCAAGTACTGATACCAGGTATCGGTGCCGATACCAGCCTTATTTTAATGTGTGTTCTCACGACGGTGGCCGATACTGGCCTATTGTGGTGGTTTTAATGACAAAATGCTATATATAGTGTTTCTTTACAATTTTTATGTTTTGGTGGTGGACATTTTAATGTATAAATACTAGTTGTGTTAACAGTATTTGGGATCGGTCCCTACTCGAGTTCAGTGTTCGAGTCTGTCGAACCTACCTGCTACATAGTAAATTAAATGTGATAATAGGCTTGAAAAATGCGCATTGTGTGTCTGAACCTCTTAATCTCAAAAGCGAAGACCAAAGATGCAAGGGTGGTCGCGGCCAAGTGCAAAAGCATTTTCACAACACTGCTTTAGCAATATACCACAGCTGCATGGTAAATGAATCATATAACACCAATACAGTGTGATAAAAACTTGCTTTTAGTGGCTGCGCAGCCTGCAAAAAGATACAAGCAAACAAACAATTCCATTCGACAGATGAAATCGCACACCACATTCATCATTTTCACACCTATATTAGCCCTTTGTTAACCCTTGTGGCAGCCGCTGGAGGGGGTCTGCTTCCCCAACTGCATCTGTGGCAACGTAGATATGTACTTTGTATTAAGGTGAAAGGTAAGGGCACTATTCAACACTTTTGCAATTAATGACGGCATCATCCCTGTTGCCTTGCTGCCCAGCCCTCGAGTTCCATTGGCCGGATAAAGAGGAAATGAGAGACGGTGCTGGGAAGAAGAGAGAAATATGAGCATCCTGTCGACAGGATAACAGACAGGTCCTCAGTTGTTCCCCTAGGTCCCCCTGTCCTCATTCTTTACTGGCCGAGAAGGCTAGCCAGACAGCGTTCTCTGCGGCCAAGGACACAAGGGTGTCAGCTACGCGTTTGGGTAACATCGTTCATCAGGCTGCATCGGTAATGGGTAGCTCTCCGTGACAGTGGTCATCAAGACACAAAAGCAAAAGGCCTCATAAACATTACATGACAGATGGCCGGGTGGACAGCTTTGGACACAGGATGGGGGGGATGGATGGAGAGTGAGAGATAAAGTGTGATAGTGAGAGAGAGAGGCAGAAGGACAGAGGTGGAAGAGAGATCTCAGTATTGTGAAAAGTCTCAAGTGCTGGATGCTTTATGAATGCTCTTGTCCAGTGTCAGCCGTGAAAGGATGAATTGGAAATCACAAAGGAAATGCTTTGTGTCCGTCGTCCGCCAAAGGAGCTGAGTGCAGTTAGGGGACATAAATCACAAGAAATCACAAATCTGTTTTACTATTAAATATGTACTGTGGAGCACCAAATCACAAGCAAAAACCAAAATGCAAAACTTTAGTTGTATCAAAATGATAATGTTCAGTTATGATCCACATTGTCAAAGTGAATTTAATTTAACAACTATTGTGGCTGCATTAGACTGACAGCTTTTTCTCATATTTTTTTCTCTCATGTAGCTACAAATCCCAATCCCAATGAAGCTGGGAAGTTGTATAAAACACATAATCTACATAATATAATGATTTGCAAATCCTTTTCAACCTATATAATTGCATACATAATAAATTCAAGATATTTAATGTTCAAACTGATGAACGTTATTGTTTTTTTTTTTTTTTTTAAACATTTTCTCATCTTTAATTTGATGCCTTGAACAAATTTCAAAAAGCTGGAACAAGGGTTAAAAAAAAAAAAAAAAAAAAAGGGAAAGTGAACTGATGCTCAGAAAGCACATCTTTAAAGGTTAAAGGGCCAGTATCATGCAAAATCAACTATTTTGAGCTTTTAGCAATGTTAAAACGCTAATTCCTCACCAAAACCACCCCTAAAGTTTTCTTCCATTTACTCATCACTGAGCATTTCTGCTCTCTAAGAACCAGCCTCATCCAATCCAAGAAAACGACTGGATTCTCACTTTGACGTAGAAAAGTGAGTGACAACACCCGTACCGTCCCTGCAGAATAAACACACACGTCCATTTTCTTCAAACTCCCAGACGTCTCATGACTACTGCCTGCGTGCATTTGTTTACGCAGCCATGCTCAAAGGATAGTAGAGGCTGCATGCAGTCAAAGGTCTTAAAATGGAGAGCTGTGGTAAAATTGTGTTTATCAGTCAACATTGCGTTCAAGCGAATTCACATCTCACTTAGACGAAACGGGGCATTGTATGATACATGTGCAAGCTGGACAGGTTGGCTATTACACATTTCTATCAAGCACCAGAAGTGCTTTTTAAACTATCATGAGGGCAGATGGGAAGAAGTTGACATACAATGGTGAGTCCTTGCGATCATACAAAAGCTTGGAAGGTTTATCATCATTATCATCCTGCCTCCGTATCCACGGGCCGGTGATGAGGGGATGGCGACAAGTCGATGGGTGGATTGTGGGGCGTCTTGGGCGGCGCTGGTGCACTTGATGGTAGGCTTCCCGGTGCTTGAGAGCGACCTCCAGGACGGATGAGCCATCCGTCCAAATACTGGTGCCAGGTCAGCGTCCGGAGCTCTCCGGACTCCAAAACTTTAGAGTTTCGTGGGCGGTGCATGCAAGGCCGATTTCATTAAAAAGACGTGGCAGCCACTCAGCGAGAGGCAGAGATTTATGCAGCCAGGCATTTTAGTTTAGGGTTAGAAATATAGCCACCAAAACATCTCATATTTATAAGAAATGACATTGCTATTGTGCCAAAGCTAATACATAATCATATATATGCCAATAGTTAACTGTGGAGGAGCTTAAAATAGTATGTTATAGACTCTTTCAGAGGGAACTCAACTCAAATTTATTTATAAAGCAAGCAAGGATGAGACGAGGTTCCCCACTTCATGAGCAACCACGTGAGCAAATAGCCCAACAGTTTACCACAGTGTTTCCCAACATCATCATCTATGATTGATTCAGAGAATCTGGAGAAATCTGCATAAGTGGCAAGGTTTCAAACCAATCCCCACGACCATGACAAAATCCCCCATGACCTTCGAGGCACTGCATTAAAAACTGGTACCATTGTGTAAAGCAGGGTTCACCAATTCTGGTCCTCGAGGTCTGGAGTTCTGCAGGTTTTAGATGTTTCTACTCACCAACACACCTGATACTAAAGATCCAGATCATTATCAGGCATGCTGATAAGCTGATGATATGAATCTGGTGTGGTAGTGGGCGGAAACATCTAAATTCTGCAGGACTCCGGACCTCGAGGACCAGAATTGGTGAACCCTGGATATTGTCTCAAGGCCTCAGCAACATTTCAGTGAACCACTGTCAGTTCACCACTACATCTATGAATGTCAACAGTTAAAACTATGCCATGCAAATCAAAAGCCACATATCAAAACACACATAAAATGCTGCCAACTTCTTTTGGCCCGAGCTAATCTGTGATGGACTGGTGCAAAGTGTGCTGTGGTCTGACGAGTCCACATAACTTTGTGTCTCAACAGCATGACTTCAGAGTATAAGAGTGTGAGTACTCAACTGGCCTGCCAGCAGTCCAAACCTGTCTCCCATTGAAAATGTGTGGTGCACAAAATATGACATTCAAGGCTATCGAGCAACTGAAGTTGTACATCAAGCAATAATCAGAAAGAATCCATGTACAAAGCTACAGCAATTGGTGTCTTTAGTTCCCAAATGCTTATTGAGAGGTTTTAAAAGGAAAGTTGACAGTATTACACGTCCCTTTCACAGCTTTAAAGCAGCAAATTTCAAGAAAACAGTAAGATACAAAAAAATAAACCGGTCTTTAAAATTGTAATTTCTTAACAATTCATGGTAAAGAGAAGGTATATATAAAATAACTGATTCATGGTTTTATGAATAAATATTGGGCTTGAAAAGTAAAATCGATTCAATATTGATTATTTGATTATTTTTTTTATATATTTTTTTTAAACCCAGCCCTATATGGACTGTAAATATTTTCATTATACTACGTTAGGCCATTTAGTTTAGTAGAAATGCTGTATGTACTGTATCCTCCTCAAATGGTTATACATGCAGTGCTGTCAAGAGTTAAGCTCACCAATATGAAACTGGTTTCAAGCAGAGAAAAAGAAAGTTCAAACTTGTGAATAGCGAAACAAGCCTACAGCACTGATATGTCAGAGGATTTCATCAAACACATCACTGGCACAACTCTGTCTTTGAAGAGTTTGACGGATAAGCGTTGGAGGAGTCGGCCTGAGGAGGATGCTGTTGTAAATAAATTGTGGTCTATGCGCTTTGAAGCAGTGAAAGTAAAAAGAAAAATAATTATGGAGGTGGTAACAATGACAACATGTGAAAAACAGGTTGTGTGAAAATGAGGTGAGGGTGTCAAGGCCCATCATAGAGGTGACTGTAGAACTTGTGATAGGTCCCATCGGAATGAAGGCAATTGTGTTAGCAACACCTTCGTCAACTGCTGATGTTTACATTGTAGTTGCTCATTAATCCTGAATCAAGTCCCAAATGTGAGGTATCATTGTCAAAGCTCAGGAAAACGACTTTCCTTGCTTTACCGTGATGCTGGAGGCTTCTTCCTTTGTTTAGTTAAAATAACCTTGACAACCAGTAATCACCATCCATCCATCCATCGCACCTGTATAGAAAATGGAAATTAGAATATCCATCACTCGTGCCAAATGTCAGCATGACTGATGGTTTAGTCACAAGATCCCCTTTACCTCGTACCCGTGTCACTGTTTCAGAGTGCGAAGTGAACATTATCTAGCGCCATGATCTGATTTACTCTGCACATTTGGAGTGAATGATGCACAATGTGTGCAAGGAGGCAGCCAGCAAAAGCTTTATGGAAATCTAATATGAGCCTTTTTTTTGTGTGTTGGACTTGTTATTCAAAGAGTGGGCAGGCAACATGTTTGATATAAGACAATGTAACGAGGCAGAATCTCATATTTTTGAAGTGTTTCTGTCAAACTGGTCTGAAGGATGATGGGAAAATCTGTGCAAACAGGTTTTGAGTGGGGTGTGCTAAGCCTAAAATACCAACTGTTCTCAGTAAAAAATCCTTTGGTAAATAACAGGAAACGACCCTTGAGAAGGCGATATGAATGCCAGAGAGCACAGACGCAAGACTGTCTATTAAAACACGTATTTAAACACATAAATAAATAAAATGATTCAGTGCAAACAGATGAACTGAATAAAATGGAAGCATCAAGCCAATGTTGGTGTTTTATCAAAAACACGTTGACTAGAAAGATATGGTGGTGCAGCTGTGCACTCAAGATGATGATTTAAGTGGGAAATATTCATTCATTTGTGGACAATGTTATGATTGTCAATCCAAACATACCAACAAGTAAAACCCCACGGTGTTTGAAAACAGTGCCCCTCCTTGCTCTTTGTGTTTATGTGTGTGTGCACTTTGACGAGGGAGAGACAGGAGCCCTAACGCTGCAGGATGGAGAAAGGTGAACAGGAAACAGAAGGTGCCCATGGAGGAGGTATATGACATCTGTCAGGATCCAGGGTGGGTGGGGGATTCAGCACAACCCCCTCTGTCGGCCGTGGGTCACCCATCGCCTCTGCAGCCGCTGAAGTTGTCACAATGCTGTGACACTTCCTTGGCAATGGCGGAAGAGAAGCATCAGGACAGCCGCAGACATCCAAGGCACGCACATATTTTGGAGGAAATGTATCTAAGGGGAGGGGGTGGGGGCCATTTTGTATATGCTGTTTTTTTCCTTCTCTGCGCAGAAATGTCAGCGTCCCCCTCCTCTCTTCATGGCCCTGGATGGAGGGAGGTCAGCTGACACAGCAAGGTCGACAAACAAACAAACAGAAGGAATTAAAACGGAGAGAAAAAAAGAGAGCAGAGGAAACATGGCAGTGTGTTGTTGTCAGTGTGAGCTTGATGACATGTAGCAGCCATTACTCTCACTTGTGTCCTCTGCCCCCCATTGGCTGCTACAACACCGCCTGGCGAGGTTGCCAATGTCACGTCAACTCGCGCATCCGCAAGGAAGATTTCACCACCGTGATCACCTAAATGTTTCTTTCTGTTCGCCTTGTTGTCTTTGCTCAAGGTGGCCCAGGCTCTTAAATCTTGAGTTACTATCTTTACCTCGCTCACCAAAAGTCAGCTCCATTTTTAATAGGCACTGTGAGGAGACCAAAATAGCAGATCATTATGGTTATTTTATAAGAGAATAGTTCGTTATTGCAGGACAACCTTTTAAGTTAACACCCCCGAGATCTTGTCATTTGTCCGGCACAAGACATCAGCAGGCCTCACAAGACCTCAGTTCAAACAGAATCAAAGGATTAACTCTGTCTGAACTCAGGGTGAGGTGTTAATAGAGAGAATAAATGGAGAATCACCTTCTTTGTTTGACTGTAAAATGTGACCCAATCATTTGAATTTATCGAGCAGTTCCATTGTGACGAAAAAGTTGAGGTAAATGTGTGCATTTCTGAAATGTATCCTTATCCCTAGCATGCCCAAGATCTAAATTGTCGGTGTAACAATGAAAAATGACTTTGACTAATTGCTTTTCACTAATGAGTGTGTATTGCTCAACAGGGTTGAAACTGCAAAAGGTACACCGTACTACCGTTTTAAATTGCAATTATCGTTTGTCCCGTATTTTGGCTCTTTGAAAGTTGAAAGTCTTTTCTTTCAGCTTCTCATCGCTGGTGTACATCGTTTCAGTAAGCAAATGGAGAAAGAAGACTTTGCTAACGGTGCTACGAAACAGCTTAAGTCAGCCCAGGTAACAATTTTCACCTTCGGAGACCATCAAAAACTCATTGCAAATTCATCTTGGTTGTGGCGGTTTATAATTTTGATGTACAAAAAAAATAAATAAATAATATTACATTTATTTATATGGTATTAAAAAAAATGTTGCTGATGCTGACAGTGCATGTACTGTATCTAGATCGATTGCTTTGTGTAACCACAATAATGACAGGGCTGTCAACTTTTGACTAAACCTTGGAGTGAGGCATTGGTCCCCAGTCAGGTGGCCCACGTTATGGTGTCGGTACCAGATGTGACGGGGTCGTTCAGTGGCCCGCACGCCGGCCGATGAAGTCATGCTACAGGATAGAGGCAATGTTTTGTGGCTTTGGGAATCAGATTGCAGTTAACGCTGCTCAATGCAGAAAATTGAATCACTATTGCTCCGTGTGGCTTAAAAATGAAACTGCACACACACTTTTGCACGTAAGGCTACAAAATGTGTGCTTAACATCACACCTGCAGACCGAGGGTGGGAAATTCGAACCCAAATCCAGTCTTAAAATCATTAGCCAGAAGCTTACAGGAGTACCCATTGTGAACAGCAAAAGTGTTAATCTGCAAATTAGATGAAATTTGAGTCATAAATTGTCAAAAAGGCTATTGTAAAGATGTTTTGGGGCAAATTGCTACATTAAGCAGCTTTAATGGTTAATTTAATGGTTATTCAGAGGGAAAATATGGACTCACCGGCTACATGCTACAAACACTCGATGTGCACATGTACAATGTCGTTATGTCTGATTGATAGACATGATCGAGAACCAATTATATGCAGCGACAAAAGATTCTTGAATGCATCTTTAACTGACAGGAGCAATGTCCAATCAGACCACAGAAACAACAACATTTTTTTTTATTTTTTTTTAGCATTGACAAAACCTTTTTATTTTTCCACTGGTTCTTTTTCTTCGTGTAATTTTGCGAACTAAAATTGTTAATGAAGATTTCTTACCTGGCCATCAGAGCAGTGTTTGTGGTGACTTGAATTGATTTGAGCTCTTGCAAGTCTCTGCCTCACAAATCTGTATGCGGAGTGTGCCATTTAAAACCACACACACACACACCAAAAAAACATGTTTCTTTTGTTTATTCTTTGCATTGTCTTTTCCTTTCTGAGTGGAATTTTGACATTGAAGATGACAGGTGTCTGTGGGGTGGTGGAGGAGGAGGCGATGGTAAGAAAACAATCTTTGACTGCCTGTGGGTGAAGGCAGACTCCTCCAGGCAAGGCGGCCTTCAGCGTTTAGCTGGGGGCGCAGTATCAAAATCACAGCCACTGCTGTACCCCTAAGGCACTAATCTCAACCAGTTACCGTCAAGTGCTGCTGCTTCTTCATATAATCCTTCATTTCCCCCCTTTCCCTCTGCTCTTTCTATCTCCACCAGCCTTCCACTGTTCCAGACGCAATCCACAGAGGTGAGAGGATAAATGACAGCTTGAGGAAGCGCAGAGGAAGCCAGACATCTTGAAGCTGCTAGCATTATTTCATTACTTTGACCAGACTACAAAGCAACATTGAGACACTGTACCAAACTATGCCTGGACTAAAGTAGATCTCGGATGTTTGAGGCCATGGTGTGGACATCTTTAAGTGCCAAGATAGTTGCTTTTTGAGGAAATGTTAATGTACCTTTCGGGGGAATAAAACAAAGAGCTATAAAATTGACTGGTTCCATGTTTGTGTGAATTTAT
Source organism: Festucalex cinctus (assembly GCF_051991245.1). NCBI lineage: Eukaryota > Metazoa > Chordata > Actinopteri > Syngnathiformes > Syngnathidae > Festucalex > Festucalex cinctus. Next base: position 23,145,924 of record NC_135417.1, read on the forward strand.
AAACAGAAAGAGATTTTACTAGTACATACATCCTCTTCAAAATTGGTTTAGATCTAGTCAGGTTAGTACGTCTTCCTAGCAGTTCTGAGGTTGGGGTTTCTCGTCTCTGTGTGGAGTTTGCATGTTCTCTCTGTGCTTGCATGATTTTCTACTCCGATTTCCACCCACATTCCAAATACATGCATGTTCGGTTCATTAATAATTCCTTTGAAATTCTCAATTAACATTTTTTTTAATTCAAGTCTCTCATAATTGATGCATTTATATACAACAGTTTGTATTATTATTATTATTATTTTAAGTTGCATGCACAGCCCGTGTAAAGTGAAAATAAAAATGTCTTATAAGTTTGACACACCACAGAGTGGAATTGTTTGTACAACAGAAGAGGAATAGGGACAGTGAAGAAAAAAAATAAAAAGGTGGGAAAGATTCTCACTTTTATTTCAGAATTCTCACTTTAATCTCAGTAATCTCACTTTCAAATCAGAATTCTGAGATTAAAGTCAGAATTCTGACTGTAAAGTGAGAATTCTCACTTTTAATGTCAGCATTTTGAGAATAAAGTGAGAATCCTGACAACCTTTTTTTCCCCTTCACTGGCCCTAATCCTATTTTGTATGTTGTAAACATTTATGCATCCATTTTCATGACCACTTATTCCTCACAGGGGTCGATGGAGCCAATCCCAGCCGGCTTCGGGCAGTAGGCGGGGTACACCCTGAACTGGTTGCCAGCCAATCGCAGGGCACACAGAGACAAACATGTTATTAACAAGCCAGTCAAGTTTGAATGAATAGACAATTGTCAAGTTTATAAAATGGGACTTAAAAAATGTGAAAATATTGTTGCAGTTATTCGATGCTGTGGGCATGTCTGCCGAATATGTAGCAAACACACTCCGCTAAACTTGCAACTGTTAATCACGTATGTTTGTAAGTCTAGCACATGTATGAACTGCTTAAATCAGGGGTGTCAAACGTATGGCTCTGTGGCAGCTGATTAATATAAGGCTGCAACAACAAATGTGAATCTGTGTATTTTCATATACCTGTACTCGCAGCACAAAAACCATAACAAGGCTAACAGCAACACTTTAATATGCTCAATATGCTAACGCTTATAATGAATGATACGAGCAACACAAAAACCATATTTTTCTGTAACTATATTAGCAGCATCCTACTTAAATGCACCAACATAACAAATCTGAAGTCCCTGAATAACTCACCATAATGCTAAAGTACGTGAAGTTTTTTTTATTCTATCAACTGTGTAGCCTAGTCCAAAGTGGCCCCCGGCTCAGTACCGGTCCGCGGCCCGGTGGTTGGGGCTTTATGTTGGCTTTATGACATTAAGCCTTGAAAAAGTGCACGGACTGAGAAGGACTCTCTGTACTGAGCCGGATCAACAAATAAAAACCTGCTTCAGTCGGTGCTCAGTCCGTGAATTACTATGAAAATTCAGAGCTTAATTTGTGTTTTGATTCAAGAAATGACATTTGCACTTATTTAAACATGTATCATACATGTATGCTAAGGAATATTTCCATGCATCCAAAGTTCTAGGTTGAATATAGTAAGAAAGTGAGGTGTGTCAAAAGTATTGGGTGCATCTTTATGAGACCGGCTCAAACATGCTGACTTGCCCTCACAAGTGGGATGGCCTGCCTGTACACTATTTATACACAGGCCGACAAACACCCACAACGAGTCTTGACGCAGGCGGTAGGTGAAGGCTGGTATATGTCTGTCTTGTGAGTGAGCGAGCCCGAGATGGAGGGGGTGGGGGTCCGATTGGGGGATCGGCGGGATTAGATGAAACCTTTCAGTGCGTGTCATCATCCTTGACATTCTGTAGGGCTTGACCTTAACGGAGCAGCATCGTGTCAGAGACAGGGGCTCATCACCGACTGGGAACACACACATACTAGTAAACGCAGGGAGTAAGAAAGAGAAAAAGAGAAGTCTTCAGAAATCGGCAACATACTCACAGCCACACACACATACATAAACAGAGGGAATAAAACATGCAGTATACTATCGGGACTCCATTGGAGTTAAAACTCCATTTTGATGTGTTTAGCAAATTAGATTTACAATCTGTGCATCCACTTGACGTTAAGATTCCGTTAATAAAGAGTTTGGATCGAATGAGAAGTTCTTGGTATTTTTTTTCTCCTTCATAGTCAGGGGTGTCTAGACTTTTTTTTTTTTTTTTTCCAGAGGGCGGCATACAGAAAAATTGTAGTATATAAGGGCGAATTGGCATTGCTCAACTTTATTGAACGCATCAAGAAATCATACTTAGTCTGAGAAAATGCTACACCCCACTGTCATGAGCAGTGTTGGGAATAACAGTGTTTAGAATAACGGCATTAGGTTACTCCGTTCTTTTTCATCAACGGACTAATCTAACTAATTATGCTCCCCATATTTGAAACTTCGTTTTTGTTATTGTATGTGAAATGCATTGCGTTACAATTTCTTTATTAGTTTCAAGCCTCGAAGTAAGTAAGCTTACAGTAAGTCCATTTATGAAAATGTCTTTTGCGCACAGTTAGAGGGACTGTTGTCACATCCCGTCACAATAAAGGTGTCTCGACAGCTGGAATGTGTCGTGACTTTAATTTTGAAGGTACCACAAGAAGCGGGTCACGATGTGTCTTCCTTCACAATAAACATGTTAGCGTTTTAGCAAGTCCACGTCCCTCGCCTGGAACTCATTCGTGGTTTGACAACTTTGACAAGACTGACGTAGTTCAAAATAACAGTAGAGATCTGCCGAAAAACGGCCGCCATGAGGAGCGATTTGTTGACAATTCTGTTCCACCAACAACCACTAACATCGCAACTCCAGAAGCACTATGCCAGCGATAAATTTAAGTCACATAGCAACCCACACCTAGTGTAATTAATAGAGCCCACAATTTTATATCTCTTAACCGTCTGTGCTATGACTGTACAAAAATTACATGAAGGTGACATATATCACCATATATCATTATTATTATTATGATTGCTGTAGTAAAGTAACCTTGCTCTCACAAGATGAATTCTCGCTGTATTTGTGAGTTCACAAACTCCGGAGAATACATCTTGTACCACTACAACAGATAACCGCCGGTTCGGACCAATCACGGAGCAATATTGTGTTTGGGGTGGGATATGCAACTGTGACGAAACCAGGAAGCCAGCGTCGACGCAGGGGCTTACAAACAAATCCAACATGGACGAATGGACGCTGCAATTAATTCTGTTCTTGCAGAATGACTCACCGTTTCCTTGTTGAATGTTGAACAGCGAGGGGCGCTACGTGCATTTCTAGATATTAAGATGCTTTTCCTGTCATGATGCTGTCATGACATTTGTTTTATGTGGCCATCATCAAGTGTCAACTGAAGTGATGTTTGAGTTGTCCTGTTAAGTTGGGTTCTCGACCGTGAGGTCAAGTGTCTGTTTTGTACTGATGTGACCGTGATATAACCACTCTAGTTTCAACTAGTTTTGAATCCTTTAGATGATGTGTGTGGTGTCAGGAATCTTTGGTACTGTGTGATGTTTGGGTCGACAGCCAATAGGAGAACCACGCTCTATGATAAGATTGAGAGATTCTCTATATAAGCTGTCCGAGTAGCATGTGTTCTTTGTCGGGTTATTGTCCACCTGTTCCTGTGTACAGCGTCTCTGAGTTTCTGCCTCTCGATGTGAATAAATAGATAAAATCTTATTTGAGTCTGCACCTTTGGGATCCAAACCTCTCAGCACACAACATTTCCCCCCTTCGACATGAACAGAGATGACGTTTGGAAATTTTCACCCGTGGCTGTAAAACAAACATGTAGAATGTCGCATCGTCTAATCAGTTCGAATTATTGTACTGAATGTCCCGCCTTTTCCCGACAAAATTACTGTGGAGAGGTACACTGGCTATTGCTAGGTTAGTAGTAAAGGGCAGTGGTGGAAAATACAGTATATGGTAGTGAGGTATGTGTGTGATTAAATATTCACAAAAATATATGAAAACACCATATATAGCATGGACATAATTTGAATTCCTTGTATAAAGAAAATAATGATATTATTATTATTATTATTAATATGAATAATAATAATAATAATAAAAAAAATAACAATGATGATGATAACAATATAGAATATAAAAATCAAAATTATTTTATAGTAAACATTTTTTAAAGTAGTGAAAATAGTTACTTTGCCTGGTAACAAGTTACTTTTAAGTAATTCAGTTATTACCTCAGTTACTTTTGTTAGCAAGTAATGAGTAACTATAACAAATTGCTTTTTTCAAGTACCGCTTGCAAAACTGGTCAGTCTCACTCACATGACCCAAAACCTGAGACTTAACAGAGACCTGGAAGGGCCTGATTGAAAGGAAAGCCTCTCCTGATCAGAACCCGAGCGGTCTTTTGTTACTGGACTTCTGTGCTCGTCACTGCTTATCCATAACCAACACCATGTTCAAGCTTAAGGGTGTCCATATGTGCACTTGGCATCAGGACAGGCCGCAGTTTGATGATCGACTTTGCGGTTGTGTCATCAGATTTGTGGCCGCATATTTTGGACACTAAAGTGAAGAGAAGGGCAGAGCTGTCAATAGATCACCTGATGGTGTGGCTCTAATGGTGTGGGAAGATGCCGGGTAGACCTAGCAAGAGGGTTTGCTCGTAATGTCTGACAGAATCCCCCGTCAGAAAAAGTTTCAACTCCCACCTCCGACAGAAATTCGCGGAGCTGATGTACCGGGGGGGGAGGCATGGGGACATTGAGTCTAAGTGGACCATGTTCCGCGTTTCCATTGTTAAGGTGGTCTGTGTCATGGCAGAAATCTACAAACCTGCTGGTGGACGCAAGCGGTAAGGGATGCCGTTGGGAGTATGGAGGCAGCTCACAGGCATTGGCTGAGTGGAATGCAGCTTCAGTGGTCTCTGAAGCAAAAACTCGGGCATGAGAGGACTTCAGCGAGGACATGGAAAATGACTTCCAGACAAGCTTCCAGGAAATTCTGGTCCACCAATCCGGCGTCTCAGGAGAGGAAAGTAGTGCACCATTAACACGATATAGTTAAGATGAGCTTGACTGGGGGCATTGTGAGTCGGTGGGGAGAATACTTCGAAGACCTCCTCATTTCCACCAACACGCCTTTCTTTTGAGGAAGCAGAGTCTATCTCTGGTGTTGATGTCACCGAGGTGGTTGGAAATCTCCTCGATGGCAAGGCCCTCGGGATGGATGAGATCTGCCTGGCTTTCGGAAACGCTCTGGATGTTGTGAGGCTGTGGTGGCTGACGCGCCTATACCACATCGCGTGGACATTGCCTCTAGATTGTTAGACCGGGGTGGTGGACTGTGTGTTCCAAATTTCCAATTACAGAGGGATCTCAATCCTCAGGCTTCCTGGGAAGTGGACACTTGGGAAACTTCAAAAGCTGTGTGGTTTTCATCATGGCCGTGCAACAGTGAACCAAATCTACACCCTCAGCAGGGTCCACCAGGGGGCATGGGAGTTCGCCCAACCAATCTACATGTGGTTTTGTGTTTTGTGGACTTGGAGACGCCGTTCAACTGTGTCCCTCAGGGACTTCTGCGGGGGTGGAGGGGTGCTTCTGGAGTACGGGGTACTGGACTCCCTGATACGGGCTGTTTGCTCCTGTACCTCCGAAGATCGTCCGCATTGCCGGCAGTAAGTCAGATTTGTTTACACGTATAGTGCTCAAAGCGCTTTACAAAGGCTCACATTCTCACACACACGCAGACACCCCCACACACAATGAATAAATAGTAGGACAGGTAAAAACTACAAAAAAACATTTCCACAAAACTTTGTAAGGGTGACAACTGGGCCAAAGTACTTCTTCTATTTTGTATTTGATTGTTTTTATCTATGTGATCATTTTTTACCTGTGAAGCACTTTGTGACCTTTTGTCTGTGAAAGGTGCTATATAAGTCGTCATCTTTATTTATAGCTCTTTCAAACATCCTTAACTGTCACAAAGCGCTTTACAGAAACACAACAATACAAACATTACATAATAATCATTAACAACGATACAATACAATTACAACAATTCAACATTTTTTATCCCTACTACATACACTTTGATGTTTGAAGCAGTTATAGATGAATAAAATTGACTTACTTCCAAAGAAGAAGCAACAATATATTTGAGAATATGAACAAACGTATAATTATAGAAATGGATTTTTACCATTTGAGTCAATATGGGATCAATGGAACAGTCCACCCTGCCGAATAATTATGGCATTGGTGTCATCCTGCGTGAAACAGGAAGTAGTCTGCTAAATAAACTGATAAACAAAGAAACGCAAATACGATGTTTAACAATTTTTCGATCACTTGTTCAGGATTCTTGGTGGTGTTCTCTTTGCTGACTGGCATTCTAGTTGGACTGTACTATAACTTAATGAATAATTTTAACACCAAAACGAGTATATCAGATTTTTGCATTTTATGACACTGAACATTTGTTTGTGGAGATCACAGTCAAGTGGGCCATCATTTTTTGCTGTCACGAATACCAGTCGGACTAATCCTTAGTTAGTTTTTCATTTTCCTCCTGTGTAGAATTCTGTATTCTACTTTGAGCCGTGATTAGTTATGGTGCAGTCTTCTTGTGAGCAATTTATAAAATGTTAAATATCGGCCTCACAAATGTTCCTTCTATGTCATGTTATAACTTGACAGTGCCTCACATAAAGTCACACTATGAAACATGAAAAAAATCCTTCAGAATCCTCCCACTTATATATAGTGTGGTAATAAGGCAGGCGCCAAATTTTATCGCCCACACTTTCTCATTGGTAGCCTCCCTATTTCTTTGGACAGATTTAGTGTCGGCCCTCACACTGATACTCCAAAAATATGGTTGACCTTTGAGGGCTCGGGATGGTTTAAAGCACAATTGTTCCTTCTCTTTGCTGTTTGGACAGCCTGCTCCTCTTGGAAGTATTAACATATGCCAGTCTATTTTAATGCCCCCAGTCACTTTATTAAACAATTTAAATGCAACACCATTGTTTTTTTTTTTGATTGAGCCAATAACAGAGGCGCTTGCAGTCATTTTTTTCATGGAAGACTTCAATTTGCTGGAGAAGATCAATGATTGACATTATTATTTCCTTTTTTTTTTTTTTTTTTTTTTTTTCATTTCAGATATTCTCCTGCCCCACTCTTTTTATTAATTCATCTTTTTTTGTCTTTGCAGACTGTGTGTGCTGTAAAAAAAAAAAGTAAAAAAAAAAAAATGTTCTATATCAGAACAAGTCACAATAAAAGCTGCATGTAACCTTAGTTGCTTGGGGTTTACATATTTTTGGACGCCATCTTGCTATCTGTTCTAATGATGCTCAGGCCTCCATCAAAGTAGGGACCCCTGTGGTTCCTGGGGCCCCTGGGCACAGACACTGTTGCTCTGCTTCAGTTTTCTCCCCTCTGTGAGGCCTTGCACAGTAATGAGAAACTAAATTTCAAGAAAACCAAAATCAAACAACAAAACTCCTCTTTTAGATTGACATGCAGCCTGTGCGCCATCAGCCTTGCTCGTTTTCTCCTTCTGTGTATCAAAAACAAAGATTGTTTTAATAGAGCAGTTCAAACGCAGTGGCTAGCTTTTGTTCTATACAACATCTTTTTCTTCCTCCCATGACACATCATGAAGGTATACAGACAGATGTGTGCACGCACTCCCGCGCAGACACACATGCACGCACGTACGCAAGCACATGCCCCCCCCCCCCCCCCCACACACACACTAGCAATCACATCAAATGATCTGTATGTGTAAACCTACGGATGGACACATGACAACGTAACTGGACCAATGCAAGACAAATGTGAAGACTATAGATTCCCTGTTGATCCTGGGGCCACATGCATTTTGGCAGATACTAATTCAAAAATAGTCCACACTTGTTTTGTCAGCCTCCAGGGCAACAAAGATCATTTATGAGAGAGTGAGCTCAGGCTGCTGGCAAATGTAGGTTCACTGAAATTGCCTAAAAATATCCGCTATCCCTGCTAATGTCTGCTGAGTCCATCCTTGGAATTGTCTTTACGGTCAAATGTTGACATCAGATTAACTGCAATTGCCTTCCATAACCATAATAATTTTTGGCATCATATTTTGTTTTGCAGTATATATAGCAATCTAGTAAAAAGTTAATGTTGTAATTTATGTTTTTGAAAAGTTTAATGTACGGACAAAAAAAATTTCTCAAAGTGATCCTGACAAAAAAAAATTAAAAAAAATGCATTCCAGCCAGTAGTTATGTCACTCTCAAGCAGCAAAGCCTATGTACGTTAACTTTATTGTGCTTTAAAAAAAACCCAAAAAATTAAAAGAAAAATAACTTTTTGCTTTACTTTTTGTGCTTCACAGTCTTACTAAATACGATGCTAAACTTTTGGAATACCATACATCATTATATCCTGGGTTTAAGATGTGAATTATGGGAGAGAGAAAAAAAAAAAAAAAAGTTGATCTACTGTTTGAAGTCCTACATGTACACTTTGCTGGAGGATGCTCATCTTAACCTTATTTCACAGAACCCCATTTTCAGTGATATCATGGAAACAATACCAATGTTTTGAAAAACTTCTTCAAATTGTGGACCATTAAAAAAACATTGTAAAAGCATTTTAACATCAAATGTTGCTATTATCATATTTCTAGCTCCCATGAGCCTTTGCGTGAGTTATAGGCTCAACTTTACTAAAAGAAAACTGCAGATCTTATGATATACAGTATTATACTACAAGAAGTTGTCAGGGTTTGCGGGAGATTGTGGACCCAAGTGGAGGAAGGCAAAGAAAGGTGTGGCAGGGGTGCTCTTAAACATGTTTTAATTCAAACTCAAAACAAACAAAGTATAACACAAAATACAAAGTGCAAACCAAAAGCTGGGAAATAGTAGCAAACTAAACGGGCAGGACTTAGAGGCACAGGAAACAGGGTGTTACGACAACAAAGATTCAACAAGATTGAACGAAAGCAGGGAACTAAATACACATAGTAACGAGAGAACAAGAGACACCTGGACAGGACACAAGTGGCTTGGGGAGCTGATTGGATAACACAAGGGAATGGGAAAACAAGCACAGGAGGACATGATAAAACTTGACGAGACATTGACAGAAAAGGACACAAGGAAAACATGACCAAAAAATACCAAACCAAAACCCAGACCCAAACAAAAAGTTCTAGTTCCTGCACAAACAGTTGTTTCATAACATACTGATTTGGCCTCACCCGTAGAGCAGTTCATTGCTCACACCTGTGCCCGCCCAAGCACAATTTACAGAGGCGCTGCTCCAAAATGACCAACACAAATTATTACTGCTACTGAAAATCAATGACACAAAGGTTGTACTTTTTTTCTTCACTTGTTAGAAATTCAAACCACTTCAATTCCAGTACAACCATCACAGATTAATCCAAGATTGTTTTATCACTTTGCTGGACAATTGAAACTTAAACACATCAGTCATTTACCTCTCACCACTCCAGTCTCTGAATGTTCGACAACTTTCTGACCGTGGTGCATTCTGCATTCCTCATTCTTCCCGCTAGATTACTTCAACTATTACTGTCATTGCATATTTGTTGCCACTGTGTGTTTAGGTGGTAATATGTTTCCCTGGCCTCATCCTATTTGCTTGGAGTCGATGGGTTTCAGGGAAGACATGCAAAGAAACAAAGGGGGGAGCTCATGGCCAACTGAGGCTAACTGACTCACTGTACTCAGGTGATAATTGGCTGCTGATGTAACATCCAGCCACATGTAATTAATATGTGTGAAAATGTGCATGTGTTGTAACATGTAGTTTTAGTAAATAGCACATGCTCAATTCTGATGTAATACACAAACCTACTGTATCACTTTACCTCATTACTGACCTTTGTGCTTTCTTTGTCAAAACTGTTTTGTGTAGAGTGACCATATTTTGGTTCACCAAAAAATGTGATGGTGGGTGGATCTGTATGGAAGCCCAAAAGTGTCAAAATTCAATAAATAAAAAGGTTTTGAAATAACTATCCTGTAGATACATAACAGACAATTATGTAATATGGCCATTAAATTTTAAAATGAGGTGTTAATATTACTATATTACTATGAAAAGTGTTGTACTATTCTTTAATATGTAACACATATTTTATTTTGATTAAATATTTCATAATGATCATTTTAACGTCATACTTTTTTTTTTTTTTTTTTTTTTTTTACACAGTTAAATTTTATTTCATAATGTCCTTTCATAATAGTCTTCTTTTACATAATGTAATTTGAGCTATTTGTCCAGTGATTGTTTTACTGTTGACATGTTTTGTTAGTTATGACTACGTCTTGTACAGCTGCCTTTTCCTAATCTCACCATTAGTGTTCCATGTAAACGTCCAGTGATTGTTTGTGTTTACAACATGTTTTCTAATGGTCTACAACCTCACTGTGCCTTTTCCTAATCTCAACCATTAGTGTCCCATGTAAAGACGTACCATGTACTGTACAACCTCACTGAAAACGTCATCCTAACCTTTAGTATGTTGAATTGAGGTAAATTTCAAAACTAAAAATGAACACGAAGCTTGTTTCTGCACGGTTAGCTCAGTAAGATAGATGTTAGCTTTTTGCACTGATGATCTGGGTTCGAATCTTAGTTTTGGATTTTTTCGCTATTTAACATGGCTGACAGAGGTCGCTAAATTACAATACGCAACACTTGGTCGTATTTTGGTGCATAGTAAAACGACCAAAATGGTCGTTATTGTTGGAGGACTTGTACTGATCATTTGGATTATGCCGTCACGTTACGATGCTGTCATTTGTTCGAAGCAACGGGAGGATGGCAAAAGTCTGTTTCTGTTCAGACAATTGTGTCTGATCTGAATAAGAATTTCATTCCTATAACACCCCAACGAACGTTGCAAGTCTCACCGCAGTAAGGCATACAGGCATAATTTACAACAAATGTGAGGAAATACTTTCCAAGAACAAACATTTATAACTTTTAACAGACTAAAAAGATGAAGCTGCTGCTTGTATTTGACTGTCAATTCATCATGGATCTTAATAATAATAAAAAAAAAAACAATGCTAATGTCTTTTCTTTAGTTCAGAGTCATTCTTATGGCATGCATTAGTAAGAAGCAAAGCTTCTTCCCCAAGCTTTGTTCTCTGTTGACTCCCAGTGTGAGCCCAGTGTTAATTGGGTAAATGACGGTGTGTGTACGGACGGTGCCACCCAGCACTAATGGCGACACCAGCGATCACAACAAAAGGGCCGCACCAGTTAAGGCTACGTTTGTGATTAAAGCAAAGCCGCCATGGAGGTGTAACAAAATGGCATACAGTGAGCTTTGAAGCTTATTTATGGGGCTTTATCTAATCCCTACCACCCGTGGCTATCAATGAGATCTGGATGTATTATTCATGATAATGTATGGCTGTAACTGGTATGCAGATTCGCAACAAAGATTTTATTTTATTTTATTTATTTATTTATTTGCACCTCAAAATGACCAATTATTATTTTTTCCATCTTACAGCATCTCAGAATGAACGGAATAATTAAACAAAAAGTCGCACTTTGACAATTGATGGAACATTTCATTTTCCCTTTCACACTCCTCAAGCAAAGGGATGTCTTGGTGCAACTTTTACTTGAAAAATCCATTTTTCTTTACTTAAGGGAGAACGGAGAACCTCAATGGGCCTAAAGGCTAACTTTAAACTCAGCTGAAGTCCACAAAAGGAACGCAAGGGTAGACATTGTGTACATTACACTTCTGGGTGGATTGTATTGTTTGTAAACACGTTTTCTTACAATAGAGATACAAAAATGTCTCTGCGATGCCAACATGAAGCAGCTGAGTCAAACGCTCCTCTCAAATTGGAGACTTCTTGATTTGTGGTTTTATTGATCAGCCAGCTAACCACTGATGGTGCCATTTATATGAGACTGCTGTCACCATGTTCATCTGCTCACCATCTCTGGTCTGTATCTGGGAGTTTATGCACAGATTTTGCAGCTGACAAATAAGATTCTTCTGTATTTATCCATGTATTTTCAGGCATTTGAAAACTAAATCCGAGTAAGTTGTCTCAACTAATAGCCTAACATTTCATTTTTTTCGTCAATAATTTCATCTGACACATTAACTCCCGTGATGTTGGCACCGAAATCACATCTGCTTGGAATACTAAATTAATAATAATATTTATTTTACTTTATTAATTGCATAAGGTAAACTTCTTGTACTGAGTTGGATTTGTGTTTCCTACTTTAGACATTGAGCCAACACACATGCAGCACGAATGGTACTACTGGCATGGAGACAAAATGGGAGGCATTGGAATGAAATGAAATATTAAATACTATACACTCTGTAAAAACAGTTTGACTTTGAAGCATAGCAATATATTTCCTTTTTTTGTTCAGTCCTAGATGTGTTGTTGGAGAATATTAATTAATACTGCCTGACTTTGTTCCCCATTTTCATGTCAGTGGAGATACAGAAAGGGACAATTAATTTCTGTTCAAGTTAAATTGTTTGTTTTTATTGATCATTGATGAATGTATGGTTACTCATCAATAGTTAACGAACGGCTATTGGAAAACTGCAGTTGTTTGTTTACATTCAACCGGCAGCAATCAATGTGAGTGACGTCATGCCCGATGTGATCGGCAGATTACAATTTCAGCTAACTGGTCAGTGGACACATTAATCATGTTTGTTGGATAAGACTACATATCCATATGATGAGATGATTTGATGAACATGAACATAGTAAGCCTTCATGCAAGTTTAAAATGAGACCCAATCTCACAGTGTTTGTTACTTAGACAAAACTGCTTTTATTTGTATGCTTGCAAAACATACAAAAAGTTGCAACACTAATCAAAAGTATCTTCATTATCTTTGTGGTCAAGGCTCTTTAATAGACTGCAGAGTATGGATGATACATTTAAATAAGTATCACACATAACAGGAGGCATAATGAAGTTTGTGGTATGTCTCGTGTTGCTAAAAGTCACACTTTCTCATTGCTTTACTTGTAAATGGGAGTGTTAAAATGTACCTTCAAGTTGTAAAATTAGTTGATGAGTGCATCTCTCCCCTTGTGATGGTGCTGGTGAGGGGGTGAGCATGTCTTCAATCTGTTTTTCCGTCTGCATACAAACTGTAAAACCTGCCAGGTTCCAAATATCAAATGATTTGCTGTAGTTCAGCATTCAATGTAACGTAATCTTGCAGACTCAAACTTGTCTTCATAAAGATTCAAGAAATGGCACCATAAACTCACAGTTTTAACAAGAAAGGATCATCTCCAGGGATGTTCATGCTTGTTATGAGTGACGATTGTTTTAAGGTCCATTATTTGGAGCGTAGTTAAATGATACCGCGCTAAATCCATCTAAAAGGTGTATTTGATCAATCTGGCTTAGACAGATTACGATGTCATATGAGGAATGATGCTCCCAGCATGCACGTTTCCCATCTTGATAATAAATGAAACTATTCTTTAGTGAGTGCTCATCCTTTGGGGTTTTGGCCAGTTTTATCAATATATTGTTTGCTTCTCATCTAAATGGATTAAACTGTGATAGATTAAGATGAAAATTATTTTGTTCAACACTACCTGTCCTATTTGAATATGTAAAAAAAAAAAAATCATTGCCGTTACAGAGTAGTAGTACCATAAATTCAAAAGAAATGGTAATAACCTTGCATTCATTTTTTAGTCGAAAAAAAGGTAAGTCTGTATATAAATCGGTCACAGTCCATGTGAATATTTAGCCAGCACTTGATGACTGGAAGGAGGCTAACGTTTTAAAAGGAAGTGGCTAGATCAACTTTACAATATACATGCATTAAGTATTGAGACATCAAGTAGGTGTCAGCTATAGGCACCTTGTGGCACTTTCAGCTAAAGTTTTGGATAGTACTTTGTAAACTAGCTACTAGTTGCAATTAGTTCAGCATTCAGCATCCATCTCTCTTCTAGCAGAAGAATATGAATGGATTGCTTTTTACAACATGACAGTTGCAGCTATTGTATGTTCATTGCTGGGTCCTCCCCATCTATGTATTGTAATGTACTCTATGGAGCAATTACTTGCAGAGGTGCAGGCAACAGCAGCAATGCCATCACCTATAATATTTTTGTAATACCAATAACAGTAATGTGAAAAAAATATCTCCTAATTACTGCTAGTAATCATAGCATTATTGCATATATACCATTGTTATTGAACACATGTTCTTCTCATTCCTAATGCCTCTATCTTTCTCTCACTGAACCATTTGTTCCCATTCACTGTTTCCATCTCAACCCAACGGGTCAAGCGGCCCTATTTTCATAGACAACCCTCAGTGTAAAAACAGGCACATCTTCATTTTCCTGCTCACAGTGTTTGGGACATGTTTGTTGGACTGACAAAATCAGCTAGGCCTTTGGACACAACATGATTGGGAGTGGAAGACGGTCTCCAAATGTCCGTCTGCACTTTATGACTTTGCATCATCCTAAAGTAGAGAGCATCTTCCATTTCCTTTTAAATCTACTTGCATCCCCTGATCTGCATCCACATGCCATATAGACCATGTGACTCTCTGTGCTGAATTTAAGAGGAATGAGGGGAGCCATTTTGATTGGCTGTGTTCACTCCCACAAGTACAGTGCAAAGACTACCTGTGCTAGTATAGGAATATACTAGAAGACGGTTAGGCTGCACTTTGCGAAATTAATCCTGTTCAAGGATTTCTTTCTTTGAGGTAGTTTCCCGCCGGCCTCTACCGCCAGAGTATTTCATCAAGTAGTGTTAAGTTGTTTTTTTTTAAGCATGCAGTGTGCTTTTAGACTTGTTCCGAATGGAAAGGGCCTCAAGATTATGTTGTGTTGATAATTGAAACTGACTTGACTTGCTCATAAGGTAAAATGTTGAAAGCTCATTGAAAATGAGCGCACCTCATGATGCTGGATTGTCATGGACACAAATAAGTGGTGTTGGTATTATCACTTTCTTAAGCACTGTAGACAAGGCCATTTAGATCAAATCAAATATATCTGAAGATATCACTTATAATACATGAACATCATTTTAAGTTAGTTACCTTTTCCACACAACATTAAAAAAGCATTTACAGCTCCGTTACATCATAAAAAAAGTTATTATAAAAATGAATAATTTTTTGTTTTGTTATTGTTTATTGTTATAAAATTTATTCAAATGTGTGTTTCTGTTTCGCTATTGACTTAAAACAGCATCTGCACTGGATTCCAGCTTCAGTGGTCTTTTTGATCAAATGCAGAATCTTCCATTTGAAGGCTATGGTGCAGCATATAAGGAAAACGATGTATGTGCGTGACTCATATGTGTAAACCACAGAGTGTGTGTGTGCGTGTGCCACTTTCTCCTTCTGACTGAAGGAGAAAAACAGCCAGGGAGAGTCTATCAGTGTGGCACCCTGCTCCAGAACATTCTTGATGAAGCAAAGGTTGTCTTCATTAGGTGCATTAATATTCATGACAAATGGTAATTTTGACACAGAAAAGGTCTCAGTAACCTTTTCTCGTGCATTTTTTCACTTCTCAAGGAAATTACAGTCCGGCAATGACTTAATTAATGCTTGGTTTCCTCGCCAAGTCGTTTGAGGGCCTGTCACTTTGAGGTGGGGTATCTGTCTCACAGCGACAGCGATTGAGAGGGAGAGATAGAAAAAGAGAAGTGGAGCTTTTTTTGCAGAGATGGGAAGGGACATGATCAGTTGACATAACACGTTCTTATTTACCATTGGATCCTCCATCTCTTTTTTGACTCCCTCCATATACTATAGTATCCGAGCTGCACGCATCTCTCCGCCTCCTTCATGCTCTGGTGTACGTTGTGGCGTGTTGGTATATAGAGGATGTCACCCTCAAGGCCCTGCAGGCCTCGCATTTCAGCCTGCAGATCATGAGACGTGACAGGATGTGACTTTTCACTTTCCTCTCTTTATCATCTCAGGGATGCTTCTGCAGCAGAGCACTGCAGCTCTCCACGCGTCCGCCTTCCCCGAGCTGGTGTCCACATAAAAACAATTCACGTCACAGCATCACTGATGGGCATCTGACTTATTTGCCAGATTGCTTCTGTTTGAAAGAAATTAACACATACAGAACTATATTACATTGTGTATTTGCCATTCATTTGTAAAGACTGAAAGAGGCTGTTTACCTTTGACTTGTCTGGATTTCAAATGGATTTGTATCCGCCACAAGATAATAATGATCATTAAACAACTATGGGGCCTATTCACTAAAGGTTTGCGTCGCCTTAGCACCGCGCTAACCGGCAAAAATGGAGCAACTAGGGAGCGCCTAATTCACTAAACACGCGCAGCTGGGGAAATCCGTTACTAAGTGCTCTGCCGAACAGATTGCGTCACGGTGCGCCGGTGTTATTTGCGCGTATGTAAATGAGGTAATTTGCATACATTTGACGCAAAATACGGCCACCCAATGCAAATGAGACTCATTGACAAACAGTGTCTAACGCCAGCGCAAATAGCCACACCGCGTTTGCGTGACGCAAATAACGTTTTTGGAAAGCATGTATTAACCTGACGCACCTCAATTTCCGGCAGTGCATGCCATTTGCCGCACAACATGCGCAGCTGATCAAGCAGAGAAGAGAGAAAGAGAGCGAGAGGGGGAAACATTTCCGTGTTAGTTTAGGACACATAACGTAACCCGGGCTGATCGGCAATGGCGGGGAGGCATTTTACGATCATTCTTAACTGCCAGATGCATACTGTACGCCCACTCCAACCTCTGAAAATATATTTTTAAAACACGATCGCACCAATAATTTGTACTTTATGAATGAATGACGTCGTTGTCGTCCTCTCTGCTCTGTACAGCTTAATGGCGCTCTAAACGCTTACTCTCGGTCCAACCTCGCTTTCTGATAATGTCATCTTTCTCACAACTGTTACTATAACAACCAAGTTCTTGACGCAAATCCGTTGCCATGTGTGGTAAATCAGATACAAATTTGCTCCAAGCTGTCAGTTTTGTGGGCGTGTTTGCGCCGGAATATCATTAGAGCAATATCCTTAGTGAATAGGTTGGTAACTGGGCGCAGACTGCGGGTGCAGTTGTGGTGCAATATTTCGTGCTATTACTGGACGCAGCGCATTCTTAGTGAATATGCCCCTATGTCTATGGTCTTTGGCCACAAGACAACTTTTTAAGTAACATTATGTTAATCATTTGAAGTGTAAGTTATTGTTGTTCATAGAAACACTTTTGAAGTTCCATTCATCCATTTTCTTGACCGCTTATTCCTCACAAGGGTCGCGAGGGGTGCTGGAGCCTATGTCAGCTGGCTTCAGGCAGTAGGCAGGGTACACCCTGAACTGGTTGCCAGCCAATCGCAGCACTTTTGAAGTTGCTATTGATTTTAGTTCTCTCAATGATAATGGTGTCTTGTGTGTTTTGCTTGACCATAATCTTGGCAAAAGTTTTATGTGTATCAATCATTATATACGCGCATTGTTTGAATTATGTTTTTAATGATTTGTCCTTTGCTTATCATCACTGCTCACCTGATTGGATACACACAAAAAAATTGAATTGAACACTTATTGACAGACACAAGAATAAATAATAAGAATGACAATATCCCCTATGTTCCGCTCCAGGTCCCATTATCTTGGGGTTGAGCCCCACACACACACACACACACAAAAAAGAAATGGGTCCAAATATTTGAGAAATAGTATATATACATACACCATATATATATATATATATATATATATATATATATATATATATATATATATATATATATATATATGTGTGTGTGTGTGTGTATTTATATATAAATTGTCTGGACTTATGGCATTTTTCTAATTTCTAGCTCCTAAACGTAGCGATAATGTTGTGACACATAATAATCAGAGATAATTTTAAAGGAAGACCTATATATCCCAATGAAACATTTTCAAATTGTATGATATTAATAGCAATTTATTGATTTTCTGTTTTTATAATTCCTAATTTCTACTTCCTGATCGTAATCGCGCCTACCAAAATCTTGAAATAAGGCTGAGTATCAGCCCAATACCACCACCTGATATCGGTACTCGCCCATATATACAGTCCAGGCCAAAGGTTTGGACACACCCTTCATGCAATGCATTTTCTTTATTTTCAGTACTATTTACATTGTAGATTCTCACTGAAGGTATCAAAATATGAATGAACACGTGGAGTTATGCACTTAAAAAAAGGGTGAAATAGCAAAATTCTAGTTTCTTCAAAATAGTCACTTTGCGCTGATTTTTTATTTTTTTTTTGCACATTCTTGGCATTCCCTCGATGAGCTTCAAGAGAGTCACCTGAAATAGTTTTCCAATCGTATTGAAGGAGTTCCCAGAGATGAGAATGCCAAGAATGTGCCAAGCCGTAATCAGAGCAAAGGGTGGCTTATTTTTATTTTGAAAAAACTATAATCTAAAAGTGTTTTCATTTATTAGGGCCCGAGCAGCGAACGCTGCGAGGTCCCTATTGTTTTTCGATTGGATTATTAGGGCCTGAGCAGCGAACGCTGCGAGGTCCCTCTTGTTTTTGTAAGAATTCTTCTTCTTCTTCTTCTGCTTCTTCTCCGCAAACGATCGCATTTTTGAGTGCCTAAACATTTTGCAATCTCTTCGGGCCCGGCGTAAAATTTTATATTATGAAGTTGTCATAACAACGCGAGTCTATAGCGCCCCCTAGCGTAGAAAAATAAAAACCAATCCCGGCCCGTTTGACCTAGAGCTACGAAAATTGGCAGGCACGTGTAGCACCCCGAGACGCACAAAAAAAGTCAGTGGAAGCCATTTCCTAAAATGTACAGGACATGAGCTATGAATTTTTGAATGTCCAATTGTGGCCCATTTTGGCACATTCACGGTGGTCATACTTTTTCCCCGTTTGCAAACAGTTTTCATCCGATTGACTTCAAACTTGGCATGTATCATCTCAACACCAGACACAAAATCTGGGCAAAAAAATCCTGACTTTTCGAAAAACTATATGGCGGGGGCGGAGCATCAAATATTGCCTTCAAAATTTCATTTGTCCAAAAAGAGCAAATGCTTAATAACTCCCATGTACAAGCTCCTGGCCTAGTCACGGCCTAAAAACATCTATATGATAAAATTCAGTTACACATATAGCGCGCCTAGTGGTGACAATAAATGTCATACTTTACATTTTTATCTGTTGTGCCAAGCTCGTTGAAGGGATACAGTTAAAAATTGGTCAGAAAAGCCTTAAGATGTTGATCATGCCCTGCAGCGAATATTGTAACTTTTCGCCAAACTTGACCCAAATGATCCTATCTTCTCAAAATTTCACACATTTGATGAGAGTCCAGCCCTTAAGACATCTACGAACTTATATTTCAGCTTACTGATAGCGCCACCTCGTGGCGATTTTTTTTTCTTAAAAGTTTTTCTCCAACCACGTTAACTGGACCTGCCTCATATTTGCTCAGATGAGGGTTTCGGCCTTCATGATGTCACAACATGAAGTTTGTCAGTTTTCGCGAATCGCTGTGGTCGTGGCTAAGCGCTATTCGCCAAGAAAACAACGCCAATTTTGAGGGCCTAAACTGGCACAGAAACACATGAAACTTGGCACACACATCTGGAATGGCAAAATGAGCAATATTTTATCGAGGACTGTGCCATTTTTACAAAAAAGAAATTTTTAATGAAGCAGCCCCGTTTGTACGTTTAAGCAAGATCTACAGAAATTTTTAGGTGTATGAGGGAGCCCAAGACCTACAAAAAAGTCTCTTGGACCCATATGCTAAAATGAACAGGAAGTGAGCTACAAATTTTTGAATGTCCCATTTTGACGATTTTTGCACATTTACTGGGGGCATACTTTTCCCCACTTCTCCTACGCGTTTCATCTAATTTGCTTCAAACCTGACCTGGACCATGTCAAGACCTGAGCCAACGACAGGGGAAAAAATATTGACTTTTCGGAGTACTATATGATGAGGGTGGGACATCAAATTTTGTGTTTTCAGATAAAAAAGGATATGCTTAATAACTCCCCGGTACATGTTTCAAAAAATCCCAAACTTGACATGTATGTTTATAGTAAAGGCCTGAAGGTATCTCTATGACAACATTCAGTTATATATGTAGCGCCACCTAGCCCTTGAGGCATCCATAAAAAAAATTAAAAAAACTATATTTTTACAAACATTGTAAACACGGTTCGCAATGAAAAAGGATATGCTTAATAACTCGCCGGTACATGCTCCAAAAAATTCCAAACTTGACATGTATGTTTATAATCGAGGCCCGAAGGCCTCTCTATGACAACATTCAATTGTAAACTCATTCTAAGTGTGATAACTAAGTAATTTATGAATATTCTTTTACTTTCCACCACTCAAAATGTTCACTGGCATCAGACCTATCCAAACATACATACTTTTTCTATTTTAAACTCACACAAGTCATAAAATTCCATTGTATTTAAATTAATAAATAGTGAATGTGTTGAATATGTATATTTTAATTGATTAATAATTCTTATGGCTCTTGAAAACAGGGTTGGTATTTGTTTTATTTGCGTTTCCCCTGATTTCCACACAAGTAAAATATGGAAATAATAATGAACTGTATAATGTATATAATGATTTCACGTTTAAGACATCCTTAGTTTTATAGAGTATCCCTATGACTTTTGACATTTTCTATGTGTGGCTTCCAACATAATTTATCATCAATAACTACTCCAAGGAATTTATTTTCATACACCCTTTCTATTTTATTTGAATTCACCATAATTTTGACTTGATGAGTGATTTGTCTCGTGCCAAAATCTATGAACTTGGTTTTATATAAATGTAATGATAATTTGTTCATGTCAAACCAATTTTTGAATGTATTCGATTCATACCCCACAATAGTCAGAAGCTGCTTCAGGTTTTCTCCTGAACAGTAGAGTTATGTCATCAGCAAATAAGACACTTTTGAATATTTTTGAGAAACAACAGATATCATTTATGTACAGTATAAATAGTTTAGGACCTAGCACAGACCCTTGGGGTATGAGTAATCTTCAAGTGTTTTGATTATATATTTTTAAATTGCAAATACTGATATCTATTTAAATGGCGGTGTTAATTAAATATTTCAAACTTACCAAATTTTAATTTGTTACCAACCAAAGCTAAGTATTAGTTACAACTACATCAATTATAAGTATACCATTAAGTCAAATGTATTTGTGTAGCCATTAATCAAAAGACTTTCAAGGGGCTTTAGGAATTTGACGCTGAGTTGACAAAGATGAGTAAAATCAACTGATCTAAACCTCTAACCGTACAAGGAAAACCACAAAACCTCATATACAAAATTGTCCAAATTTATTTTTGTTCTCAATGCATGCTAAGTTAGTTCATACTACATCAGTTGTAAGTGTAAAGTTAAGTCAAATTTATTTGTACAACAGGTAAGTCAAATTTATTTGTACAACAGTTAAGCAAATTAATTTGTGCACTTCATCATTAAAAAAAAGACTCAAAGGGCTTCATAGGACTGCAGTTGTTAAAGATGGACGAGTTTAGCAAAATATGAGTGTGAAGAAGTGGGAGTGAGAGAGGGATTGGGGGGTGGGGGGGGTACATCAGTAAGACAGGGCAATGTGTAGTTTAATGAAATATGAGTGTGTAAAAGGGGTGGGTAAAAATATCAATTCAGTGCGTTACAGTACTTTGTCGTTTCACAGCAAGTAAAGAATATTAAGAGGTAAATGTTGGAATGTAAACCGTTATGGTACCCCCTTTGACGTGATTGGCATGAATTTAAAACTATAAAGAGAGAAGGGGGGGAAAAAAATCACAGGAATTGTTCGGGAAGTAAGTTTCTTTAAGCTGGCAGCTCTGCAATTTTGAGTGTGCAAGTGTCACGATGGGGGGGTGTAGGAGGCAGGACCAAAATGCAGGGGGCAACAAAAACAGGGCAAGGCAGGGATGCAAGTAAAAAATAGGTTTAATTAACAAAAAATGTAAACAAGGTACTATGGAAAAATACAAATTAACAAGGTCAAAAACAAACACAAGGCATGGCATGGATAACAGGAACAGGGACAATAACAGTAACAATGACAGGCACAACAACAATGACTCAACAAGAACTGAAAGAAAGCAGGGTAACTAAATACACATGGTAACGAGAAAACAACAGACACCTGGGCAAGATACAAGAGGCTTGGGGAGCTGATTGGTCAACACAGTGGGAAGGGAAGACACACTCAGGTGAACATGGTTACACATAACGGGACAAGGGAAGAGACAAGGAATACATGACAAACGACCAAAAACACCAAAAGAAAACAAAATCCCACCCCCACAAAGCCAAAACATGACAGCAAGTTATTTTTCTGTGTCATTCATTTAATTGTAAACAAACATAAAATCCCTTCACAATTGATTGTACATCATAATTTGTTGTTTTCACATACACATGATCAATTAGTGTGCCTTTTTCTGTTGTGGGTTGTGTGACAAGCTGAGTGTATCCTTTGTCTGTTACAAGTTTGTCTGACAAGGCAAATTTTGCACATTCATCACAAACACAGAAAAAGTATGTGTGTTGACATTGGATTTTGTCATGTTTTCAACCAGGAATTTGGGCATACTCTCAATTGCATCCTTAATGTTATCCTTGCAAGAGAGCGCTTTATCTTCAAAATCTTGAATTACCAACCCGGACAAACTGGGAACACGACTTTGAGCCACATATGCCTGTCCTGCAGAAAATACTGTTTTTGAGGGACACTACAAATTTGTCAACTGTAATTCCTTGTACTTTATGCATTGTGCAAGCCCAGGCAAGTTTAAGAGGAAATTGTCGGCGCAAACCACCTTGTTTTGTGACCCGGTCTTCCTCTGGTTCAATAGCAGTGGAACCCATTGAAACAAATGCATTGGAACCTGCAGATTGTTTCCTACTCTGTGCACCAATTTGATCATCATCAAATTTGACATACACTTTTTGGGGAAACCTGTTATTCAGAGAAGTAACAATATGTGTTACAGTTCCACATACGCCATTAACCAGACCGTCAGTAACATCCACTTTTTTACATAACATTACGCATGCATCTTTTCCCAACAATAACTTTTCTGCCAAACGTGTCATTAGCGTTAGTGTGATGTCGACTTTTTAACTCAAGTTTCCCATTTTATTTTATTAGGTACAAAATCCTGAGCACCTATCTCGATATATTCAGGACAAGTTTTGATTAGCTGCTGAATGTTGTATTCGTTTACTTGTGTGTTTGTAGGAAATATGTGCAATGCTGCGCTTTCTTCGCCAGTTGCACAACGTTTCAGTGCTTCAATGTCAGTTTTTAACATTGGGGTGCCTTTGGAACGAGTTCTTATTCTGTTCAGCAACTCGGCAAACACATGGTCTTTCTGCCTGACGATGTCTGTCAGTTCCACAACTCTAAATCGATCAAACCACAAGTTAGAAACCGACATCTTCTACATACAGAGGTTTTCCTTTTACTGGAGTTAGTTGGAAAAAATCTCCAACAGCAATTACACTTACTTTACCAAATGGGTAAATGTCACCAGTGTATTTAATTTGTCTTAATCTGCCATGAATGTACGATAACATTTTGTGATCAACCATTGATATTTCATCAATTATGAGCAGCTGTAAATCACTGTAATTGGCGCGTAAGGAATTGAGCTTTTCTTCACCCAATGGTGTGTACGGTAAGCGACAAACTTTGCCGATGCTAAATGTGTGATGAATAGTTGATGCATGCAAATAGTATGCAGCAATTCCTGTTGGAGCAGTTATCAAAACATAAATGTTGTCAGGAAGGCGGCAGAGTGTTGACAACAAACTTGTTGCTTCATACTGAATAGCTTTTATTGGGTGGCTTTTTCCTGTCCCGGCGCCACCTGTAATGAATACATGTAATGGATCAGGATTTTTTGGGAATGTGGAAACTGCTAGATGGGACAATTGTATGCTACATTTCTCCAATTTATATGTAGCGCTTTGTTCGTATGTAGTCAGACTGCACATCTTCATGTGAAATAAAAACATTATTTTCGAAGTTATACCTTCTGTTCCTGTGTTGTTTTTTCAAAACTGAAATTGAACTGTTTGGGTGGTAATTTCATTCCTCTGTCCTCGGAATATGTGATATTTCCAGAGTAGATTTTTATTATTGGTGTGTCGACTGCAATCAAATTCCCATTTACGATAGATTTTCAATAGAAATACTTCTGATGCAACTATGCTCTTCATAAAATGACAGGCTATTGTCATAAAAACATTTTTTTTTACGGCAAATTCAAAATGTTTCTTGGCTCAAAAGACAAAACAGGATGTTGGTGAGTGCCTACTGGCCCCTCCCTCCACCCTCAAACACAACTGTTTGCAAAACAATTTGCAATGCAATGGATTCAAAGAGCTCACACAATTGTTTGCAAAACAATTTGCAGCTCAATGGAGACAACGAACACCTCGAGAGGAAATCATTAGTTCTGCAAAGGGGGGAGGCATGCAGTGAAAAAGGAAAATTCCGAGTCTCCCAGTGTTTTAAAGTTAAAGTCATTTGGTCTATTTTTATACCGGTCAACAGTACTGGTCATCCACATATCTTCCGTGGTAAGATTTTGTGATGCTGCCTTTTGTCTTAACACATTTAAAGGCAAACTCATTTTCACTTGATTGTCCCCTGTTGGTACAAATACAACTTTCCTTGAGCATTCCTTCAGATGCATATTTGTTAAGTGGTAAACTGCCTCTTGAGCACACACCTCTCTTTTATGCAGATAAACATTGCCCAGATTTTTCAATGCATCCTTGGCTGAAATATTTCCCTCTTTTACTGCTTCTCTTTGTGCATTACTTAGCAGTAGTCCCATTTCTCTTCCAGACTTTGAAATGTAAGAAATAATGTACACTATGCATGCGTATGCATCAATAACAAACTGTATGTCCATGTTTGAATTCCAACATTTTAGCAGTGAGTTGTTGCACGGATTTACCCAAACCTCGTTTACATCCCTTTGCAGAACGTGTGTATTTCGACGAACACATTGATATGCATCCTCAAACATTGCTTGATCTATACCTAGGCTTTCAAACAAATCTTCAACAGTGTTGTAGCTTGCATTTTTATCAGGAAGAGTGGTCTTAATTGCTTTCATAATTTCTTTTGCTGGGGCAGGATGTTTCTGACCTTCATTTTCACATGAACATTTGGCTACATTATCTGTTACCTTCCTTACACTTGTATTGGGTTTTGCCATGTTCATCAATTTTGCACCTAGAAATAAACGTCCTAAGAGATGCTGGCTTGGGATAATGATAAACGACAATCTGTGCCTTTCTTTTTACATGATTTTGTATGTTGCTTTTGAATGCTCCTGCACAGATTTGACTAAACACGAAAACACAAAAATGTCTTTGGGGGCATCCCATGTGCTGCTCTCTCATGATACCATGTCTCAAGTCATCTTAAGATTTGCATGTCTTAAGACGAAGGAAATATGTCTGAAGATGTCTTGAAGACATTAAACATCTTCAAGACACAAAAATCTGTTTGGGTGTTTTCCCATGTGCTGCTTCTCTCAAGATACCGTGTCTCAAGCCATCTTAAGATGTGCATGGAAATATGTCTTAAGATGTCTTTAGATATTCAGTGTCTTTAAGACACAAAAATCTATTTGGGGGCATCACATCTGCTGTTCTGTCAAAGAATGGTGTCTTCAAATGTTTGTCTTAAGACATCTTGATGTACCAAAATGTCTTGAGATGTCTTTATTTTGCTGATTAATGCCGATGTCAGACTACACGAAAACAGCCCGATTTCAGCCCGACCGACGTGTCGCGGGCAAACGGGGTATGTCGTAAACGATTTTGGGTTGTCTTGACGTAGCGTCGCCCGTGTAGTGTGACACGTTCAACGACTAGTCGCAGGTTGTCCGGGACGGTTCACGACCATCACGACGAAAGTCTAGCATGTTAGAATTTTTGCTCGTCTTGACGCATAATGTGACATACCTACGTCGTCGTCCGTTTGGTTCCACAGCATTGACCAATAGCGAGAGGGAGCGAAACGTCAATCACACACTGAACAGCACTTTATAGCTCTTTTTAATTAGCATTTTTATTTTATTTTATTAGCATTTGTTTATTTATTCGTTTATGTATTTATTTATTTATTTATCCCCTGGATATTTCATGGGATGGGGCCAGGCAGGTGCATCTCGAGGGGGAAAAAAGAAAAAAAGAAAAAAAAAAGCGCCCCGCTGCAGCGCTGCGGCTGCATGGAGCGCGCACGCACCGTGCAACCCATCAGGCAACAGCGACATGAATAGAGGACCAAAATATATTGTGACTGTTGTTCTAATAATTTCAGAAATTTGGTCATATGAGATGGGCACATATTTAGTGAGGATCGATCACATTTTCATATAGTCGGGCCAGGCCTCACCGCCTTAACTGTCACCCGCTCTCACTTGAAAGTTTTTTTTTTCCCCTCGGAGTGAGTGGCGTACTATCCAATGCACCGTACTAAAACAAATCAAATATGAATAAATGAAGCAGTAAAAAATACTCAATATAATATTTCAGTGTTTGATAAAATAATAAAACAAGATGTCATTACCCCGGCGCATATAGGCCTAAATAAATTAAAATACAGTGTTGGCTACTAAATCATATTTTAAACACTATTGTGGAGCAGAGAGTGCAAGCAATGTGCTCACATGTTCACACTTGTCCCATGCGTGCTCCATTCACGCAAACACTCCCTGTCCTTGCCTCTTTTTTTTTTTTTTTTTTTTGTCCCACCTCCCCGACAAACAGTGGCCGACGCGTCTCTCTTGGCAAGACAACACGCGATGATCGGCTGGTGTCTTGTTGCGTTCAGACGTGTAGTGTGACTACACGCCCCGTCCACGACACGGAGCGAATTTGTTGGGTAATGTGACAGCGCAACTGTCGTGTAAGACAAGAAAATCGCGTAGTCTGACATTGGCATAAGACATCTTAAGACATCTTGAGAGACGTTAGATGGCTGAGTATGTATGCAATGCGTTTTACCGGTGTTTCTTCATAGTCATTTCTTTCTTTTTGTTTCTTTATGCAAAGGATTATGGTGGTATTTCTTCATACTCATTTCTTTCATTTTTTCTTTATGCAATAATGGATTATGTTGATAATTCTTCATACACATTTCTTTCTTTTTTTCTGGATTTTGGTGATATGCCTTCATACTCTTGTCCCTAACATTTTGCCTATGCAACATGTTATCCAGATATTTCATTTTCTTTTGCTGTCTGTATTTCCTCTTCAAGTATTTGGAATAATTATTGTCATTTAAATTGGCAATAGACTCAGCAGTGTCTATTGTCTTAGGTTCTAAGTTTATGCATGAAGCTTGGATTGCATTTTGCCTCCGGAAATTGTATGCTTTGGAGTCAGATGTTTCAACTTTACAGAAACCGTAACAGTTATGCAATTGAGGATAATGTACATAAATAACTGTTTCATAATGCTCACGTTGCAATTTTCCAAGTAAATTCCCTGTTTTGATTTTGAACTATATTCTAGCCACTTGTCATGTAAATATGTAAATATATTTACTCCTATACAATCTGCCGCTGCTTGGATCTCTACTTCAGTAGCCCAACTGCCAACGTTACACTTTTTTATATATATATATATATATATATATATATATATATATATATATATATACTCTTCCACTGAAGAGTATTCGCTTCTTAAAAATGTTTTATACATAACTGCATTGGATTCCATTTGTTTTACAACAGCTAGTCTGATTTTTCCGTGGTTCTTTTGTGAGCCACTCACAGCTTGAGAGACTGCTTGAAAGAAACAGTTCCCATCACTCACAATCTTCTCTTTTTTGCATGGAGTTCCTAATAAACCAACAGTTGCAGACTCGGGTGCATCAGGTTTCTCACACTCCAATTTAAGCCGTGTACATATTTCTAGTGCAGTTTCTTTACCAATAGGCTCAAACTGCATGGTTTTAGAAGTCACACAACCCACAAACTGAATGTCTGCAACGAGAGCAGCGGCATCATGACTTTTCAATGTCATGCTTAATAGAGCTGTACTCTTTCCTTTTCTCTGGGCTCTTTCCGTAATGTGAAGAGTACTCCTGATGTTGTCATGTGTCTGTCGCCCCTGTATGAAACCTGTTTGGTCCTCATGAATTAGTTGAGACAGGAATGAGTTAATCCTTTTTGATATGACTGACGTGTATATTTTATAGTCTATATTCAATACTGAGATAGGACGATAATTTGCACAACACACACTAAGTTACAGAGCAAGCAGAACAAGTGAGTCTGTCAACAGGACACTACTGACTGGTATTTTACTCAAGACGTTCTGGCGCCGAGATGTGGGCCGAGGCTGGCTTAAGTAGGCTGGCAAGGTAATCATCCACACCTGGCTGCGGCTCCAGCTGCTTCTCAACCACCTGATTAGCTGCCTTGTCACAACACACATACATGGAGGAAGGAGGGGCGCAGGGCTCATGGAGCTGGAACCCTGACATTAGTTCGTTTTAAACTTGTTCTCATAAATTCTTGCTCCAATTGTTTAAGTTTGTCACACTCCTCTTGATATGCTTTCACCCATGTTTTCTTAAGCCATGATGTTTTAGCTATCAGTCTTCCTCGAACAACCGCCTTGAGCGCGTCCCATACTACAGTTGGGTCAACCTCGCCATTATTATTTACTTCTATATATTGTATAATACCATCCTTCAGTCCAATCGTCTTTTCTGTTTGCTGACCAAGGTGGGTCTATATATACAGGGTGACCCAAAAAGATGCGTAACCATATTTTATTCGATAAAAAATCCATTTTTTAACGAATGTCTTTTTCTGTTGCAGGACGTGAAAGGTGAACCTATGGATGATCATTTGCAGCTATAGTTGCCCTGAAAATGTCTTGGACAAATCAGCAGAAGATATTCTCCCTGGAGACCTATTTTGCGACAAAATCATACCAGAGTGTACAGATTCAGTTTCGAAAGCGTTTCCATTGTCGCAACTTTCCATCAAAATCAACGATTGTTAGTTGGATTAAGAAGTTCAGAGAGCAACCCCCCCCCCCCCCTGTTGTCTGCTCGGTAGCGGTTGCGTCTTGGCCGCTCCCTGGGCCCCCTGTGGGGTGCGGTATTGGGGTGCTTTCCCTGGTGCCCGGGGCGGCGCCGTCCCGGCGCGGTCCGCTGCTCCGTGCCCGGCGGCGCGGTTCGGGGCGGGTGGGCCTCTGGTGTGCCCCGTGGCTCCCTCTCCCCTCCCCCTTCCTCCCCCCCGTCGCCTCTCCCTCCTCGCCTCCTCCCGCCCATCCTCCTCTGCCTCCCGGTCACTTTTCCCTTGTCGCCCTCCCTCCCCCCCCCCCCCTCCTGCCCTGCAGCCGCCCTTTCGCCTTCTTTTCGTCTTCCCCCCGCTTCCCCCTCCCCCCTTCCCTGTCTGCCCCCGCCCCCTCCCCCTCCCTCTCCCTGGGCCTGGGGCTCCCTCCCCGGCCCGGGCGTCGGGCTCTGGGGGCCGGGCGGGGGTTTGAGGCCTGCCCCACTCCGGTAGAACTCCTGGCGCCCCGGGCGGGCTCCGGTGGCCGGTGGGCTGTCCAGTAGCCCTGCTGCGCTGGCGGTCCGCCTATTGTGGTGCCAGATGGGTGGGGTGGGGGGCGGGTGGGGGGTGCTGGGGGACGGGCGTGCCACCTACACCCGCCGGGTTGGGTGAGGCCCCGCTGGTCGCTCCTCTTACTCACTTCACTAGTTTTGCACTATACACTTTGTAAATATACACATAGGGCACACATTTCTTGGTGGGGTGGGGAAGGGTGGAAACACCGTCTTCACCCTTCAACTCCCCTCCAATTTTAATGCACTTCATGTCCAAGGGGAGGGGTGAGTTGGGGCGGGGAGCCATCAGAGGGGATGGACTGCAGTGCCTGGCAGCGCTGTGGTCCCCCCCATCTGTGTCCCTGCCCCACCACTTTGTCCCTCCTTTTTTTGGGGGGCGGGATGCGGGTGTGCCGGAGTAGGGGAAATTTTTTCCCTCTGCTCCGACTCACCTGCTCCCAATTTTAATGCACCACACGCACACACTTGTATATACACTGGGTGGGGCCACATTCACGGTGTAAGGGTAGAGCTCGCCAGTCGGCGAGCTGGCGGACTCAGTAACAGGGTTAGGTGTCACTATTACGCTGGCGTGACGACCGGGGCCTCTCCCCACCGGGCTCGGTGTTCTGGTGTTCCGCCTTTTCCCCTGGTGCTTCCTCCTCTGCTTCCCCCCTCCCGCCGCTGTGCTACTCTCGCACGGCTGGAGGTGGGGTGGGCACGTTTTCCCTCTCTGCGCTGCTGCCCGGTGCCGGTTTCCGGGGGTGTGGGGGGGGGGGGGGGGGGGGCTCGCGGGGGGCCGGGTTCGCGGGGGGGTTGGCGGTCGTCGGGGGGGGCGCTTGTTTGGGGGGGGGGGGGGGTGGAGGTATGGGTGGGTGGGGGGTTGGGTGTTGGGGGTCGGGGTGTGTTCGGGGGTCTGGGGGCCGGGGGTGGTGGGGCCTGGGTCGTGGTGGGTGGCGGGTTTGGGTGGGGTGCGGGGGGGTCGTGGGGGGATGGGGGCTGGGGACCAGTGGGGCGCTGTGGGGGCCCGCTGGGCCTCGTTCTGCGGCCTTGGGCTCGGGGGTGTGGGCCGGGACTGGGGCGGGGGTGTTCCGGGCGTCTGGGTCGGCTCGCCGACCGGTGTCCGCTCGGGTGGCTTGGGGGTGGCCTTGGTGCTGCCGCGGCCTGGGGATTTCGGGGGGGGGGTGCGGTGCTCGCTTTGCTGGACCGCGATTGACGGCTTCTTTCTTCGGTGGTGGTCCTTATGCATGCCAGATCCGTCGCACCAGCATCTACTGAAACTCAACAGAAGTAGCCTCTCCCTCCCACAGCCCCTTGAATCAGTGGGTGCTGGTGTCTGTGGATCTCACTTTGCTTTATCTATCCTTCCCTCCTTCCTCTCTTTAGTTTTTCCTCTGGTCACTTGAGATCTCAATTTATTGGAAGCTTGAGGTTTCTGGGGTTGGCATAAGACTCTGGTTTTGTAACCACGCAGCAGGGGTTTTGTTGGTGCTGGATTTCACTTTGATGGATTGGATGTACTGGCTTCTATGGATCTCACTCTGCCTTATCGATCCTTCCCTCCTTCCTCTCTTTAGTTTTTCCTCTGGTCTCTTGAGATCTCGCTAAATTTGCTGGAATTTAGAGGCTTCCGGGGTTGGCGTAAGACTTTGATTTTGTAATCATGGGGAAGGCAGGAAGTGTTTGGTCGGTGCTGGATTTCACTTTGATTTAACTTTCTTTTCTCTTTACTTTTTTCTGACCTTTTCTCTGGTCTCCTGACCATTTAAACTTCACGACTCTGGCAAGATTCTGAAGTACCTGGTTAAGGCGAAGGGTAATGGGATATTTATAAGGCTTTAGGTGAATTAATGAGTATAAATTTATACGTATTTGCACGCACACGCACGCACGCGCACGCACGCACGCAAACGCACGCACGCAAACGCACACACGCAAACGCACGCACACACACAAAAAAAAAAAAAAAAAAAAAAAGAGCAATGATGATAAGACGTTGAATCGGTAAGACTACCGAATGAACAATTCTGAGCTCTAAAAAAAAAAAAAAAAAAAGGGTCAGATAAAACTGGAGCGGTTTGCAGCCGTGTGTGAAGCGGTTGGGTTGAGGATCAGCACCTCCAAATCCGAGACCATGGTCCTCAGTCGGAAAAGGGTGGCGTGTCCTCTCCGGGTCGGGGATGAGATCCTGCCCCAAGTGGAGTAGTTTAAGTATCTTGGGGTCTTGTTCACGAGTGAGGGCAGGATGGAGCGGGAGGATCGGTGCGATAGGCAGATCGGTGCAGCGTCTGCAGTGATGCAGACTCTGTATCGGTCTGTCGTGGTGAAGAAAGAGCTGAGCCAAAAGGCGAAGCTTTCGATTTACCGGTCGATCTACGTTCCAACCCTCACCTATGGTCCCGAGCTGTGGGTCGTGACTGAAAGAATGAGATCGCGATACAAGCTGCCGAAATGGGTTTCTTCCGCAGGGTGTCCGGGCTCTCCCTTAGAGATAGGGTGAGAAGCTCGGTCATCCGGGAGGGACTCAGAGTCGAGCCGCTGCTTCTCCGCGTTGAGAGGAGCCAGCTGAGGTGGCTCGGGCATCTGGTTTGGATGCCTCCTGGACGCCTCCCTGGAGAGGTGTTCCGGGCATGTCCCACCTGCAGGAGGCCCCGGGGTAGACCCAGGACACGCTGGAGAGAGTATGTCTCTCGGCTGGCTTGGGAACGTCTTGGAATCCCACCGGAGGAGCGGGTTGAAGTGGCTGGGGAGAGGGAGGTCTGGGTTTCCCTCCTAAAGCTGCTGTCCCCGCGACCCAACCTCAGATAAGCGGAAGAAGATTGATGGATGGATGGATAAAACTTGTGCCAAACAAATCATGCGAGTGACTTACTGTCGTGACCCCTGACAGGACAAACCAAAAGTCACATGCCATTACCTATACGCATCTTCATCTATTGCATCATTTATCAGGTTTTAGGCTTGGGCAGCTGCAAAAGGATGATGTCATTTATTCAGCTCAATCTGTTTGTCCCTGAAATGTTTGAAGGGGTACTCAACGCCAAATCAACTTTTTTCCTTTTTTTTTTTTCTCAAGAAATTGTATAAATGTGTGTCTGGTAATGCTGCCTACATGTCATGTCTGACTGGGGTCTATTTCACAAAGCAGTTTTATTGACAACCCTGGTTCAAGAAACCCTGAAATGTGGGGGAAACTTTACGTCTTCAGTTTCAGAAAGGAGGTAACAGAAATAAAGCATGGTCGAAATGAGGTAAACCTGTGAGATCATGTGGAGGTCTTACCTGTTTGAACAATGTTTTCATATTTCATCTTCAGTTGCTGCCAGGAGCACTTATCCTTATATAAGTGAAATGAATTAATGAGCTACCATTCAAGCATTTTTTTTCCCAACCTGAAATAATATTGTGATTGCAAAGGACTACATTTAAACTTGCGCATTGACCTGTGCAGAAATTTTCTCCCGCACAGCCTGTCTCTCTTTTGCAGCTGCTGCAGTGTTGCATCCTAAAAACGTGTTTGTAAGCATTATACGACTGCATTAGGGTGAAGTACGCCACCCTCTGCTTCCCCGTTGCCATGGTGGATCATCAAATCGGTGCTCCATTGTTGTTGTTTTTGTATACGCGCACTTCTGTTTTTTTCAGTTGATTGGCTACATTCCGTTTGACGTCATAGTTGGTGGCACAGGCGCACCTCGGTGTGCCCGCCGACGTTAAGATTTTTGTCGTAAATATTGAACATGTTCATTATTTAAGATTGTCGGCCCCGACTGGTTTTGGACCCAATTATCGGGACAAATCCACTCACATCTCACATACTGTATAAAGATAATCTTATAAGATAATCTTATAAAGACAAACGATTGTCGGGCGTTTGACATCCTTGGTCGGGAAGTGGCAATATCGGGACAAAAACAGCCCGATTCTCTATGTGTGAACCAGGCAGGTAGATGAGAAATGTTGACTAAGGTTCTACATTGTTTTTATTTGATGATCTCATTGTAAGGCCAGTAAGTCACATTCCATCCATACATTTTCTTATGCGATTTAATGTTAATACTAAACTAGATGTCATGCAGTTCAGAATTTCAACAGAATTCTCTGTAAAGTGACACCTTTACAACTATTTTTGTCTCTCAGAAACTCTTAAGGTAAGACAAAAGAATGTAGGCCATGAAAATTCAGCATCACGATTCATTTCTTCCCTTGAGTTTTGATTTTTAGTCTTGACTTCTTTTTTTAAACTTTAATTTTAATTGACTGTTTTTAAATTACTGTGTGCTTTTATTGCTTTTATTGTTGCCTGTACATGTACTGTGCACTTTACTTTACTGTGCACATTGAAAATGGATGAGGAATAGTTGATCTTTAACGTTAAATTGTGCGAATGGAAGTAATGTGGAATCAGACAATATATACCCCGGAAAGCGTGTATTTTCTCAGCAAATTGAAATTTGAATGGTGAAAATCGGAAGTATTATGTGGGAGTTGTTGGACATAAAAAGAAGATTGAGCGAAGTAAGGTTTGAACCCCCGCATTGGCTGGACTGGGAAATGCAAGGCAGATGTTTTACCAGTTAGCTAAGCAACATATTCACATTCATGGCTAATGGCATATTTGTATTTAAAAGTGTCATCTGCTGCTGAAAGGTTTTGCTGAATGGAGACACGTGCTTTTAATCATTTCAGTCAAAATATGAATAAAAATTTTAAAAAGTTCATGTCAAATGACATTTAATGAAATGGATAGTAACTTGTATGACTATCCTGAATTTGGAGGAGAAAAAAAAGTGCTCCAACCTGGGTTTGAACCCACAGATTGGTAGACCTGGGTAATGCAAGGTGGATGCTTTACCAGTAAGCGAAGCAACTTGACCCCCAACATGGCTAATGGCGTATTGGTAGTTGTGTCAGCTGATGCTGAAACCTGGAGACGTGTTTAATCATTTCAATGAAATTAGATATATTCAGTTGGGATACATGTAGATCGCTTAGCATAATGGCCCTGGATATATTTGCAATGTGCAATCAGAGGTCAGATTCAAACATGTGACCTCCTGGTTACTGAACAATGCACTATATACCAAGTTACACACTGAGCAGTATCAGAGAGCTGGTAATGATCAATTGTATGTATGGAAGTGGGCGTGTAATATGGACAAGTTCAACATCAGTCCAATTGAAAGTAAATGGGGAAAGTTGATATTTAATTTTAAATTGTGCTAGTACTGCAAGTAATATGGAATCAACTATTGTAAATCTGAAGTATGTAGGAGTTAAAAAAAAAAAAAAAAAAGACTTAAAAAAAATGCGATACGACAATATTTTTCCAGGTTGGTGTTAACTTGTTGAAGAAACGTAAAGCCGTAAAAAATAAATAAATTAAAATAATGAGTACAAGTCAAGGTCAAAGCAAGAAAGTTTTTTTTTTGTTTTGTTTTGTTTTGTTTTTTTATTGCAACCATGAACCCATTTTTTTGACTAAGTTCAGCCAAGAGCCCCTCACTTGGAATGCTGGGATCTTCAGGGAAACCCTCCTACCAGATTCTAATAGGGATGTGGACTGGTCCCCAGCCATGTCAAAGATTTTTTTTTGTCCCCTCCTCATCAAGCCCCAAGATGAGGACTTCTTCTGTTGTACAGCATCCCTGTTGAATACACAAACAAAAAATAAATAAATAAACCAGTTTGCCAAAATATGTTGTGTTAAACCAAACTACCAGCTTTAACTCACTTTAATTTTGGTATGGCTTGACGTGTTAAGGGCAAACGCAGAACTGTCTTTGTTGTCCTTTAAGTGTGTCAGTCTGTATATACAGCCCACATTTACATTTTCTGTAGCTGATTCTCTCCACAGAGACACTTTAACCATTTCTTGATTCTGTGAAAATTCAATTAAAATGAAATTTAAAAAAAAAAGCCTTGTTCGTTCATGGCATTACAACGATTGGCAATAGGATGAACTGAGAAATCATACTTGTTTGATAGACGTTTCTGATAGGGACATGGACTCACTGAGCTGTGACCATTTGAACAGGCTCTGCCTAATATAATCCGAAAAAAGACATTAAAATGAGTTAACTATGTGAGAATGTGCACATGTGCAACTTACCTCATGAGGCGTCCCTCAATTGTGATATAACCCTTTGGACAATCTTTTGCCAATTGTGGCAAGGTTAGGAAGCTTGACGGTGGAAAAAGCAATTCCTTGGCCTTTCCCACAGTTTTTCTGGCACGTGAACCTATTCATGGTAAGCAGAGCAAGTGAATTTTAACATTTATAGACAGCAAAGGAATTGGGCAAAGACCATGACTCAGTTTGCTTATTAAACCCAGAAAACAGGTGAGTCGTGATTGGTCATTAACCATTCTCTGCATAGGTGACATCTTCAATTGACAATAATTACAAACATGATTAAACAAAACAATGTATTAATTGCACACTAAAAATAAATCATCATATTCTACACAAAATCATTTTATTGCTGAAAATTGCTCAATGATCAAAGTATCCCTTTTATTTCAGCTGAATCAGACATTTAACTGCCAATGAATATCACCCCACTTTAGTGGCTGTGACAATCAGTGGTACTTTTGCATTGTACCCGTTAATAAAATTCTAGGTATCTTAATGGAGCACCATAAAATTAACTTAACAAGCATGGTTGGCAAAAGTGATGCAGTTTGCCATAGGCAAGACGTGGTTGCAGATATTTGAATGACAAATTGTGGATACAAGAAAGGAGTAGTTGGGGATATGACGAATGTTCTTTGGAGTAGGTCAAAGTGACTCCCAGATGTTGTATTTTCAAAACACGTTTAGTCTCGCTGCAAAGTGGCAAGAGCTTATCATACCTGTGGCCCTTTAAAAATGTGTGTTTTTGGCCGCGTTAGAAGGACCTTGTCTCACCCCCTTCGGCAAAGTTCTGGAAGATGTAGCTCTCACGCACAGCCACTTTGGCTGAGAGTGGCGGGAAGAGAATCATTTGCTAAATGTGAATGCTGTCACTTATGCCGAGGTCAGACGACACGATTTTTTGTCTTACACGACAGTTGCGCTGTCACATTACCCGACAAATTCGCTCCGTGTCATGGACGGGGCGTGTAGTCACACTCCAAGTCTGAACGCGACAAGACACCAGCCGATCATCGTGTGTTGTCTTGCCAAGAGAGACGCGTCGGCCACTGTTTGTCGGGGAGGTGGGACAAAAAAAAAAAAAAAAAGAGGCATGGACAGGGAGTGTTTGCGTGAATGGAGCACGCACGGGACAAGTGTGATGTGATGCATTGCTTGCCCTCCCTGCTCCTCAAGAGTGTTTAAAATATGATTTAGCCAACACTGTATTTTAATGTATTTAGGCCTACATGCGCTGGGGTAATATAGCCAATTTTGTTAATTAATTTGTGGGATGACATCTTGTTTTCTTATTTTATCAAACACTGAAATATTAGATTGTTTGAGTAATTTTTCATACTGCTTAATTTATTCATATTTGACTTGTTTTAGTACGGTGCATTGGATAGTACGCCACTCACTCCGAGGTGGGGGGGGGGGGGATTTTCAAGTGAGAGCGCGGGTGACAAGTCGGCCAGGCCTGGCCCGACTAGATGAAAATGTGATCGATCCTCACTAAATATGTGCCCATCCCTACTCATATACCCAAATGTCTGAAATTATTAGAACAGTCACAATATGTATATATATTTTTTTTGGTCCTCTATTCATGTCGCCGTTGCCTGACGATGGGTTGCATGGAGGCGTGCGCGCTCCACGCAGCCGCAGCGCGGCAGCTCAACTCAACTCAACTCAACCTGTCTGGACCCATCCCATGAGATATCCAAGGGATAATTAATTAAATAAATAAATAAATTAATTAATTTAAGCGCTATAAAGTGCTGTTCAGTGTGTGATTGACGTTTCCTTCCCTCTCGCTATTGGTCAATGCTGTGGAACCAAACGGACGACGACTAGGTATGACACATTATGTGTCAAGACGAGCAAAAATTCTAACATGCTAGACTTTCGTCGTGATGGTCGTGAACCGTCCCGGACAACAGGCGACCAATCGTTGGACGTGTCACACTACACGGGCAACGCTACGTCAAGACAACCCAAAATCGTTTACGACATGCCCCGTTTGTCCGCGACACGTTGGTCGGGCTAAAATCGGGCTGTTTTCGTGTAGTCTGATCAAGGCATTCATGCCACCAGGGTATTTTCTTTACCCGCGCTCCTCCCCTTTCCAGAGCCCATTAGTTGGCCTTGAACCGTTTGGCCTTAAGCATCGTTTGACTTGCTTTATACATTTGAAACAGAGTACAAAAAAAACCAAAATACACACACGCACCCACAGAAAAAAATGATGTACAAAAACACATTTTGTCCATGTGTGGTCTTACAACAAGTACTTATCAATCAATTATTTATCAATCCCACTGTGTTTACACGCACCGCTGCAAAACTCGTTAGCATAGATCAAATGTCGATGTCACATTGAACCTACATGGAGGATGAGAATGGTGAATCAGAATCTGGCATTGAAGGCCCGGCATGGGATGTTTGTTTACATACATGCTACATAGAAGCTGGAATCTGATTTGGAAAAAAAAAAAAAACACAAAACAAAAATGAACATGAAATGACTGGAAGCCCAGCAGCCAAGACACACACTATAAAATGAACTCAACTCAACTCAACTCAACTCAACTCAACTTTATTTATAAAGCACTTTAAGAACAGGCGGTGCTGTGTTCAAAGTGCTGTACATAAACATCAGTTTTGCAGTAAACAAGAACAAAGCAAACATTTTGAAGTGTGAATACAGGTTTTTTTTTTTTTTTTACAAGTAAATACATTTTACATCAGTAAATAAATAAGAAGTAGTGAATAAAGAGATAAATAAATACATAAATAAGTAGACTAAACATCAAACTCATCCACACCACAAAACACCAAGAACAAGTCTCATGTTGCGCCAAAAGCCAAAGAATACAGATGTGTTTTAAGATGTCTTTTAAAAGAGGATAACGAGGGGGACTGCCTAATATTTAGTGGTAGGTCGTTCCAAAGGGAGGGACCGGCAACAGCAAAGGCTCGATCTCCTCTAAGCCTCCGCTTAGCCCTCGGGACCTCCAATTGAGTCTGGTCTGCTGATCTGAGGCACCGGGCAGGTGTGTAGGGGTGCAAGAGCTCGGCGAGATAAGGTGGGGCAAGACCATTGAGAGATTTGAAAACAAATAGAAGAATCTTAAAATGGATTCTAAATTTCACGGGCAGCCAGTGAAGAGAGGCCAGGATAGGGGTTATGTGTTCCCTCTTACGGGCACCAGTAAGGAGACGAGCAGCAGCATTTTGGACAAGCTGGAGACGCTGCAGGGAGGACTGGCTGATCCCAAAATAAAGTGCATTACAATAATCCAGCCGAGAAGTAACAAAAGCATGGATTACCATTTCTAAGTGTTGCTGAGATAGGAGATTTTTGACCTTAGCCAGCTGTCTTAAAAAAAAGCTGGATTTGACAACAGCGGCAATTTGCTGGTCCAGTTTTAAGTCACTGTCCATCTTGACACCCAGGTTTGAGGCTGTTGGCTTCAACTACTGTGCCAGAGGACCCAAGTCGGCAG
The DNA here is from genome assembly GCF_051991245.1 of Festucalex cinctus. Taxonomy (NCBI): domain Eukaryota; kingdom Metazoa; phylum Chordata; class Actinopteri; order Syngnathiformes; family Syngnathidae; genus Festucalex; species Festucalex cinctus. Next base: position 23,185,288 of record NC_135417.1, read on the forward strand.
GATGAGAAGAGCCGCTGGGACCAAAGACCATAACTTAACATAACATAACATAACATAATAGACTGTTGGAAATAAGTAGCCTAACCCTCCCAACCCTGCTTAAAGAGCATAATGTGAACCTGTATACATCGATACTTGATTATACACTGATGCTGTCTTTAAGTCTGCTTGTGTTTTCTCTCAAAATGAATCAAATTGTATGTATGTATGTATGTATGTATGTATGTATGTATGTATGTATGTATGTATGTATGAATAGGCCTGATATATCGTTTGAATATCGCCATCGCGATGTGCGCATGCGCGATAGCCACATCGCAAGTCATGCAATGTTTTTATTTATTTATTTTTTTAGAGCAAGCAACGTTTGTTTTACTTCATGTCTCACGCTCACCCCGTCCCTTCCTTCTGCCACTCAGTCAACGGCCATACCCCAACCCCCACCCCCCGCCACCCAACCCCACCCCTTACCTCTCTCCCTTCGGCCACTCAGTCACCGGCGCCCCCCCTCTTCACAGGCTGGTCCGCTAACAGCCGACATGCACAAAAAGTGGCAGTCAATTTAATCGCCAAAAGAAAGTCAAAATCCGTAATATGGAACTATTTAGGCTATAAAAAGAAGAAGTTACAGAACAAAAAAAATCCTCTGCCGAGAGTCGCCGTTGTTGCCGCAACACGAGGTAATAAAAAAAAAAAACAGTACATGACCATTTGAATCGCCATCACAAGCTCCTGTATGACCAATTCAAACTCGAAGTGGGACACGAGGTGAAACTTCATCTACTCAAAAAACAATTAGAGACGCATTTGCCATAGCCAGCATAACGCCTTATGATAAGCAGAGGTGGGTAGTAACGAGTTACATTTACTCCGTTACATTTACTTGAGTACCAGTATTTTATTTATTTTTTTAAATGTACTTCTCAGAGTAGTTTTACCACACAATACTTTTACTTGAGTAGATGTGTGAAGAAGTATCGCTACTCTTACTCCGCTATATTTGGCCGCACTAAAGTCGTTACTTTTTTTCCTTTTTTTCATTCATTATCTTTACCAGAGACGCCAACAGTGGTTCTGCTATATGACTGTGTAACCCTGCACTGGCAGCCAAATGAGCCAGAGCAACCAGTATACTATAAAAATTGATGTTAATATATCGTAATATATAGTGTAATCAGTAGGCTAATTCATCAGAAGATTCTAGGATTTCGCTCAGAAGAGAGTGGACAGGAAACTGAGATTGATTTGCAAAAAGTGTATTAAATAGGAAAACCACATACCAACACCAGAATATAATTATGTACAGTAAATATTAACAATCATGTTTAAAACAGTTCAATCAGCGCTTCATCAAATTCATTCAATAACAACACTCCCAAAGTCAATCAACTCTTGAGAGGTTTCAATCCATTTCAATTTGTAGGTGCGGGTCCTACTCCTTTTTAGCTCACCATCAGTCGAGAACACAGCCCGTCGTCGCGGTGCACAACACGCCACCCCGCTGCGTGAAAGTAACACACTCGACCGGCCACGGTAGAGGGCTCCTGTAGCTCGCGGCGAAGCACACCCACCCCACTCCTTCCCCCGACGCTACGGTACTTCCGCATTAAATCTCCCATACTGACCGCGCTGCCGCATGACGTCACCCCTTTCAGTAGCGATTGGATAATCACTGGTCACATGACCAGTGAAAATATAATATGAATGAAATAACCCGACTAGCGGTTTATCATCTATGTTACACCCATAAATGTAACCCTGCACTGGCAGCCAAATGAGCCAGAGCAACCAGTATACTATAAAAATTGATGTTAATATATCGTAATATATAGTGTAATCAGTAGGCTAATTCATCGGAAGATTCTAGGATTTCGCTCAGAAGAGAGTGGACAGGAAACTGAGATTGATTTGCAAAAAGTGTATTAAATAGGAAAACCACATACCAACACCAGAATATAATTATGTACAGTAAATATTAACAATCATGTTTAAAACAGTTCAATCAGCGCTTCATCAAATTCATTCAATAACAACACTCCCAAAGTCAATCAATAACATCCAAAACCCAACGTTGACGAATGCGCAAAGCCCTCAGTCCATCCACAGTTGATCGACAACCCACGTCTGGGTCTAATGAGATAGTCCAAAAATGTGTGTGTGCATATGTAACAGGTGCAAAGGGGTTTTTAAGCAGTTGGTGGAATGGAAAGAGGTTCTTCAAAAGGTTGGATGCATAGTAGCCAAGATGTCAAAAGGCGAAAGTGGGGTTGTGGGCCACGAAGAGCCCCCTACCGGCCTGGCAGGAGGAGGTCGACTCTTGAGAGGTTTCAATCCATTTCAATTTGTAGGTGCGGGTCCTACTCCTTTTTAGCTCACCATCAGTTGAGAACACAGCCCGTCGTCGCGGTGCACAACACGCCACCCCGCTGCGTGAACGTAACACACTCGACCGGCCACGGTAGAGGGCTCCCGTAGCTCGCGGCGAAGCACACCCACCCCACTCCTTCCCCCGACGCTACGGTACTTCCGCATTAAATCTCCCATACTGACCGCGCTGCCGCATGACGTCACCCCTTTCAGTAGCGATTGGATAATCACTGGTCACATGACCAGTGAAAATATAATATGAATGAAATAACCCGACTAGCGGTTTATCATCTATGTTACACCCTCCCCCCTTAGACTCATGCAGCTCCGATGCATGCGCTCTCAATCACGCAAGAACGGAATCAACACTTATCTACAGGAAGAGTAAAGGCGTCGCCATACGCATCCGCCAAACTACGGAAAAGTGTTTGCACGACAGAGATCAGGGGTTTACCCAACTCAGCGTATTGTAAACGCCTAGGCGGTTCCCTATGCCGCGAAGAGCAGCGAACGACCGGGGCAGGTTCAGCAGCAACTACAGGGGAGGTAGCATCAGGAATAATAGAATCAAGGGCTTCAACAGATAAGTCAGTTTCATGTGGTGGCACCTCAGCCTGCAAAGGGGGCGTCTCCACTGAGCTTCCAACTTCTGCATCCTCGTCCACTGACTGCACGTCAGGAGGGGAATCCATGGCCTCAGGCAAGTCTCTAGCTTCTCGTGAGTCATCACCTCCACCAGAAAGCACAGCTGGAGCGCCAGAATCAGATGCCAAAGAGCCCACGGTAGAGAAGCTCCTGGAAGGGGAGAGCACAGGACCAGCCTCTACAGCATCGGTACATGGAGATGGTAGAGCAAAGCATCCATCCACATGAAATTTGAGAGTTGGTGGAACCAAAACAGAGACTCCACACTCTTCTTCTTCATCCAACCTATCCACTGGTTCCTCAACAGCAGTCTTCTGACTCCGAGTCTGAGATCGGCGTAGAGTTTCAACAACTGGCAACTCAGGTTCTTTACTCTCCGGCAGGAAGCCACATGGGAGCAGAAGATCCCGGTGTAATGTCCGTGTTTTTCCAGAGGAATCAGTTTCAGATCTCACAATGTAAACAGGAAGGTCACCAACACGTTTCACAGCAACATAAATGGGTTTCTCCCATTTGTCCTCCAACTTATGTTTACCCCTGAGTCTCACATTCCGAACCAGCACTCGATCACCTTTGACGAGAATGGATGGTTTGACTCTATGATCGAAACGAGTCTTATTTCGTCCTGCCGACTTGACTGCATTCTCGGCCGCAAGTTTGTAGCTTTCTCTGAGCCGAGTGCAAAGGTCCTGCACATAATTTGAATGAGATGTTGTAGGGGTTTCTCTGACAGGCAATCCGAAAGCAAGATCCAAGGGCAACCTTGGGGACCGGCCAAACATAAGTTCATATGGCGTATATCCAGTGACTTCATTCCTTGTGCAATTGTACGCATGAACAAGTGGTTTCACATATTCCTTCCATCGTTTCTTCTGATCTGGGTTGAGAGTCCCCAACATGCTTAATAAAGTCCGATTGAACCTTTCGACGGGGTTTCCTCGAGGGTGGTATGGTGTGGTCCGGGTTTTCTCAATACCAGTAAGGGCACAGAGTTCCTTGATCAGATGGGATTCAAAATCAGGACCTTGATCAGTATGCAGACGTTCTGGAATACCATAATGCACAAAAAAGTTCTCCCACAGACATTTGGCAACAGTTTTTGCTTTTTGGTTTGCAGTCGGGATAGCCACTGCGTATTTAGTGAAATGATCTGTGAGGACCAGAATATCTTTGGTGTTACTTTGATCAGGTTCAAGGCTCAAATAATCCATACACAGCAACTCGAGGGGCCTACTAGTTCTGATGTTTACCAGTGGTGCAGCTCGTTCAGGGGGAGTTTTCCGTCGGACGCAGCGATCACAAGACTTGACTTTTGCTTCCACATCGGCAGCCATACGTGGCCAAAAAAAACGGGCTCTCACAAGGTCAAGGGTGCGTTCAATCCCCATATGACCCATGTCATCGTGGAGACTGGCAAGGACCATTTGTCGTAGCCCTTCCGGTAGCACAAGTTGGAATGATAATTGCCCTCTATCCTGCCTCCTCCGGTACAGGATGTCATCCTTGAGCTCCAACCGATTCTGCTCTCTTAAGAGAAGAGCCAACCCTGGAAGTTCCGCATGCACTGTAGATGGGACACTTTTGCCAGTTTCGAGTAGGTAAATAACTTCTCTTAGACTGGGGTCAGATCTTTGTTCTTCCCGGAGATCGGAGAGCGTAAACGGAGGTACAATTGGCAATCCTTGGTGGGACTCACTAACATAACACTCAGGGATAGCGGAAACAGCCAAATTCAGTGTCTCCACCGGGGTGAGGCAACTTCCAGAGGGGCCCTCCATACTTGCAGTTCTCACCAGACTATTCCCCATTCTTTGCAACAGTCAACATCAGGAGGTTGGTGATGTGGCCTTCGGGAAAGTGCATCTGCATCACCGTTTTGACTGCCAGCCCGATACTGGAGTTTAAAATCGTAGGTAGAAAGGGCAGCAAGCCATCTATGGCCAGCGGCGTCAAGCTTGGCAGTGGTCAGAATGTATGTTAATGGGTTGTTATCAGTTATGACGACAAACTTGGCCCCATACAGATAGTCATGGAATTTTTCTGTTACGCTCCACTTCAAAGCTAGAAACTCCAGCTTGTGTGTGGGGTACCGGGATTCACTGGAAGACAGACCTCGACTTGCGTATGCAATAACACGTAGTTGTCCCTCCTGTTCCTGATAGAGTGTGGCTCCGAGACCAATAGTGCTTGCATCCGTGTGCAGGATATAGGGCTGTTGTGGATTTGCAAATCCTAGCACAGGGGCGGTCGTCAATTTATCGATGAGGGTTTCAAAAGCAAGTTGGCAGTTTGGCGTCCATCTCTCGTTGAAAGGCTGTTTAGCATCATAGCTTGGGCCAAGTGTTCTTTTATGGGTTTTTCGCTGGACGGAAGGGTACCCCTTTGTTAGGTCATTCAAGGGCTTTGCAAGGGTGGCGTATGCTTTAATAAACCTGCGGTAATACCCTGCAAATCCTAAGAAGGATCTCAGTTCTTTCAGTGTCCTTGGGACAGGCCATGATTTTAACGCACTGAGTTTCTCTGGATCAGTCTCCACGCCATGACGGGAAACAATATGGCCAAGATATCGCACCGAAGTCTGGAAGAACTTGCACTTCTCAAGTGACAACTTGAGTCCATACTCTTTAAGTCGATGTAGTACTCTTAACAAGCGACGCTCGTGTTCTTCAAGAGTATCAGAGAAAATGATTAGGTCATCCAGGAAAACTAAAACCTCTTTCAGGTGCAAGTCCCCCATGCATCTTTCCATAAGGCTCTGAAAAGTGCTTGGAGCATTGGTTACGCCTTGCGGCATCCGGTTGAACTCCCAGAATCCCAACGGGGTTACAAATGCAGTCTTACATTTGTCCTCCTCGGCCATTTCGATCTGATAATATCCAGACTTTAAATCAAGAACACTGAACCAGCATGATCCAGTGAGTGCAGTAAATGACTCCTCCAGATTTGGAAGTGCATAATTGTCTTTGATGGTATGAAGGTTTAATTTGCGATAGTCAACACACAGCCTTATGTCACCATTTTTCTTTCGAACTACCACAATGGGAGAAGAAAAGGGAGATTCTGATTCTCTTATTACCCCAGCTTCCAACAGATCCTGCAGATGGTTACGAACTGCTCCAATGTCACTCGGATGAATGGGCCGTGCTCGATGTTTAAATGGGGTCTCATCGTGGAGGCGGATGTGATGCTTGACACGATCAGCACATCCGAAGTCAAGATCATGATGCGAAAACACCTCTGGGATCTGCTTGAGTTTAGAAATAACTCGTTCTTTCCAATCCAAAGGAATGGGTGAATTTCCAAAATCCAATTTAAGATCATCATCTGGGTCCCGCTTACTGGGTTTGCTACAAACATTCTGGGTCAAAATTTGGGGTGACAGGGAAAATCCAGCAATGATTCTTGATGGTTGAAGTATGATGTTTTGCTCAGATTCATTTGTGATCAGAATAGGGATGGTATAAGGGGCATGACTGGGCAAGATGACAAGACTATTCCTTACACACAATCCGCCAGGCAGTGCGGAAGATGGCTGTTCAATGAGGGCACACTTGCCAGCGAATGATGGGCTCACACGTGCAGATCCTTTAATAACCATGGTGCAGCCTGCTGGAACCTCAAATGGAGTTTTACTAGCAAATCCCACGTTGCAATCCTTGAGTCCAGTGGCCTGCTGATGTCGCAGCTGCAGCAAATGCAAAACAGTTCTGTAGCCGTGTCGAGATGGTTTGTAAGAAGTGTAAGCACTTTGCAGATATTGCTCGTAGAGTGGATCGAGAGTGTTCATGCCAATCAGGATTTGTGACTGGAACCCGGACTTGATGTCAGGAATGACCAACGCCAGTGTGCACACATCCATATCCTCACCAACAAACTCTTTTGGGAAAGTAATTGTCATTTCGATATAACCCAAATAAGGGATTTCTTGACCAGCCGCACCTTCTACTTGTAACAAGTCACACAAGGGCTTCACAGGTTGGTTTGAGCAATGCTGGTTGTAAATTGAAATTGGTATTGTTGTTACTTGTGATCCTGTATCCAGCAAACATGGCATTTCTTGACCAGAAATCTTTACTTGACCAGTACATTTTGAGCCAATTAGTCCTCTTGGCAACTGAACAATCTCGCTGGACGTGGAATGAATCTGGTTGTTCAATTTTAATGTCTGCATGGTGGGACTGGGTGGGTCCGCAACAGTTCCTGTTCGCCCCTCAGCAGGAACCTGATCTAGTTTAAAGATGGGGAATAATGAGAGGTTGTTCGTGACCATTTTTTCTGTCTTTCTGCAAACTGTTTCCTCTTCATTGCCACAAGGGCAGGATTTGAAGTATTACTACAGTTGCGCTTTATATGTCCATCTTCTCCGCAATTGTAACAATAACCCGGCTTGGGTCCAAATAAGGGAGTCTGCTGGTCATGTCGAGGGGTGGTCTTGTTGCGTTTTCCACCATCACTTGCCTTATTGACTTGAGTAGTTGTAGATGGTACAGGTGGCTTATCTTTCGATTGTGCAGTAAGAGCGGCCAGCTGCTTTTGGATGCCAGCAAGCTGTTGGGAAAGCTGTTGGGTGATGTTAGCCAGCGCAGTAACTTGTGTTTCCTCTGAAATAGGGGAAGCAAATTGAGCATGCGCCCCAGCCCTCGCTTTTGAACCGAGGTGCTGCTTCATGCGCTGGACCTTAGCTGACTCTCTGTCCTCTTCTGTCCGAAGTAATAGCAACAGCTCAGCAAAAGATGGGGGATTGGATTTGCGCTGCTTCAGTTGTAGTTCTGATATGAGGGTATTGTCCCAGCAACCACGGCAAAATTGATTCAACAGATGTCGACTTAATTCAGTAGCTGGGACTCCTCCCCTTTTCACAGCCAAGTTTAATGCAACTTGCAATCTTTGCAAGTATTCTGATGGTTTTTCGCCAGAATCCTGATACAGCTCCATAAATTTTGCATACAACTCGTCACCGTCCTGGACTGTCCCATACGCGGAATCAAGAATTTGGAGATAAACTGATGGTGGCGTCTCAGGCATAAGATGACGTACCATATCCGCTGCCGGTGGAAGTATACTTTCAAATATTTTCCCAGAACATTGCAGATCCGAGATAGCTGGATCTTTTAACAGCAGCTCAACACCAGCACGCCACGCCTCATAATCACATTCATGTTGCAGCCTTGGAATACGTCCTGAAAATGCTCTGAGCCTCTGAAATGACTTATGGATGGCATCATCATTCTTCACAATATGTTCAACTACATAACGCTGTACTCCTGGTGGATTCAAATCGGGGCGAGACATAACAGGAGTGGCTGTTGCATCCCGGTCAGTAGCAGCTGGGGGAATTTGACATGATTCAGTCATACTCGGTATGGTCCTTGTGACACTTGGCACCGGACGGAAGGTGGCGGTGGTAGGTAACTGGGCAACAATGGCCGGCTGGGCAACTGGTGACAGCACATCCTCCTTGACATCTGCCGGAACCTCCATTTTCAGGGTAGGGTTTTGCTCAGCAATGGATTGACCCAGTAGAGACATCCCCCCCTGCAGGACCTCGGCGTAATCCTGTCCTGTGAGTTTGGCTAACTCTCTCAATTCACCCAGATATTGCTTTGTTTTTAATGTCCCAAAATAACTAGAACAAAATGTTGAGAGCTCTAAAATCTCATAAGTTACATCTTCGGTCGGACAATTATATATATACGGAAGTGTTTTCCGCAACTCATCCAAAGCAGCACCTGAGCTAAATTCAACAACAATTGTGTCTTGGAAAACACCAGCCTCAGTTATCACTTTAACATTAGATAATTTACCATGTTGACCCAAAAATGCGATCACCTCTTCATCTGTATCATGTGTTGCATATTTGACCAAAACAGCATTTGGAATTTTTATACCATGTTTCTCCAAAATATCCATTTTGCCTCTAAATATTGAATTTATCCCGATTATCAATCTCAGACCTGTCTGTACTCCTGGCTAGCTCACCATAAATGTAACCCTGCACTGGCAGCCAAATGAGCCAGAGCAACCAGTATACTATAAAAATTGATGTTAATATATCGTAATATATAGTGTAATCAGTAGGCTAATTCATCAGAAGATTCTAGGATTTCGCTCAGAAGAGAGTGGACAGGAAACTGAGATTGATTTGCAAAAAGTGTATTAAATAGGAAAACCACATACCAACACCAGAATATAATTATGTACAGTAAATATTAACAATCATGTTTAAAACAGTTCAATCAGCGCTTCATCAAATTCATTCAATAACAACACTCCCAAAGTCAATCAATAACATCCAAAACCCAACGTTGACGAATGCGCAAAGCCCTCAGTCCATCCACAGTTGATCGACAACCCACGTCTGGGTCTAATGAGATAGTCCAAAAATGTGTGTGTGCATATGTAACAGGTGCAAAGGGGTTTTTAAGCAGTTGGTGGAATGGAAAGAGGTTCTTCAAAAGGTTGGATGCATAGTAGCCAAGATGTCAAAAGGCGAAAGTGGGGTTGTGGGCCACGAAGAGCCCCCTACCGGCCTGGCAGGAGGAGGTCGACTCTTGAGAGGTTTCAATCCATTTCAATTTGTAGGTGCGGGTCCTACTCCTTTTTAGCTCACCATCAGTTGAGAACACAGCCCGTCGTCGTGGTGCACAACATGCCACCCCGCTGCGTGAACGTAACACACTCGACCGGCCACGGTAGAGGGCTCCTGTAGCTCGCGGCGAAGCACACCCACCCCACTCCTTCCCCCGTACGCTACGGTACTTCCGCATTAAATCTCCCATACTGACCGCGCTGCCGCATGACGTCACCCCTTTCAGTAGCGATTGGATAATCACTGGTCACATGACCAGTGAAAATATAATATGAACGAAATAACCCGACTAGCGGTTTATCATCTATGTTACAACTGCGTTTCACCAATCAGGCGTAGCAACAATAATCACATGACGACTCCTTCCCTTAACATTCTACCAGTCAGACATAACAATGCAGTCACATGACACTGGCGGCATTTGGAACATGGCAGCGGCAGAGGCAGCTGTTTCCGAAATTGGCTCAGAAGAGAACAAAGCCGAACACCCATGTTATAATATGCATGTTTACCTTACACACCGTCCGGAATAACAGCTTTATAATGCAGTGACTTATGTGTCTGCCGAAACAAACATTTCGGCATATAAAAATTCCACATCGAACCTGAGTTAACGTGTCGCAGTAAGTTTGGCCCAAATTCCCTTTTGCTGTATTTAGGCAGGTATTTGTCTTAAAGTGTTGAAAAGGACCTTTTCACATAGACTCTTTTGCAAACATTTTGTTAACTGTTGCCATAAATGAAACAGATCACGATACATGTTATATGGAGGCATGAATTGGCGGTAGCCACTAAGTGTCACAAATTATTAATGATAGAGATAGTTTTGTTAACAGATAAACACTTGACTCCATGTAATGCCAGAACCTGGCAAGAAAACATATCCACGTTAAGTCATTCTTATTCAATGTAGTAATGATAGCATATGTAAACAAAAAGATTTAGGTTAAAAAGTACAAGTTTTTAATTGTTCTGCTGGATGGATATTTACAGAAATTTAGTGATGACAATATTTACAATCAAACAGCCCGATTTCAGCCCGACCGACGTGTCGCGGACAAACGGGGCATGTCGTAAACGATTTTGGGTTGACTTGACGTAGCCTCGCCCGCGTAGTGTGACACGTTCAACGACTGGTCGCCTGTGGTCCGGGACGGTTCACGACCATCACGACGAAAGTAGAATTTTTGCTCGTCTTGACGCATAATGGTTCCACAGCATTGACCAATAGCGAGAGGGAGCGAAACGTCAATCACACACTGAACAGCACTTTATAGCTCTTTTTATTTATGTATACATTTGTTTATTTATTCGTTTATGTATTTATTTATTTATCCCCTGCCGCCCCAGGCCCCATTTTGGGCGGCGGGCTTTCTGCGGCCGCCGCTCTCGGCCCCTCGTCGGGCGGTGGGCTCTCTGCGGCCGCCGCTCTCTGCCCCTCATCGGGCGGCGGCCACCCCGGCCCCATTTTGGGGGGCGGGCTTTCTGCGGGCGCCGCCTCCGGCCCCAGCTCTCTGCCCCCGCCGCCCCCGGCCGCTCGTCGGGCGGTGGGCTCTCTGCGGCCGCCGCTCTCTGCCCCTCATCGGGCGGTGGCCAACCCGGCCCCAGTTCCGGCGGCGGGCTCTCTGCCCCCGCCTCCCCCGGCCCCTCATCGGGCGGTGGGCTCTCTGCGGCCGCCGCTCTCTGCCCCTCATCGGGCGGCGGCCACCCCGGCCCCATTTTGGGGGGCCGGCTTTCTGCGGCCGCCGCCTCTGGCCCCAGTTCCGGCGGCGGGCTCTCTGTGGCCGGCGGCCCCTCATCGGGCGGCCGCCTCCCCCGGCCCCTCATCAGGCAGCCCATGTGCCCTGCGGCCGCCGCCCCCGGCCGCAGTTCCGGCGACGGCCTCTCTGCGTGTAAAATGCCTTGCAGAAGGACTCAACAGCACACATTGGAGAGAGTGGGATTTGATCAGCTGACCTTCTGGTTACTGCGCAAACATCTCTAGCCTCTGAGCCACAGCCACCGTTCACACACAGCCAGAAATAGGTCAACTCCACAATTTTCAAAAGTGAATAAAAATGGTTTACAACGGCAGGAACAAAATATATAGAGAGTATATTGTGTTTCTACATAATATATTTGGATTGTATTCTTGGTTTAAGTGTTGTACGTCACAAATTGGAAACTTTCATTCAAAAAAAGTTCTTCTGTAGACAAATGCCTCTTAAATCCCAGTCTCAGTCGCATTGTGTACTGACAAAAAAAGAAAGAGTGGGACTTGAACAGCAGACCTTCTGGTTACTAATCAACCAGCTCTACCTCATAGGCCAAAGCCACAAGCCTCACAAAAACTGAAATAAAGACTTGAAAAACCTTAGAATTTCCGAGTGAATAGTACAATGATAGTTTTGAGTACATTTACCAGTTTATAAAAAACAAACAAAAATCAAAAAAAAAAAAAAAAGGCTATTCAAAGGGTGAGGTACAAAGCTACAACCTTCAGGTTCGGGGACAGCCAGTGTACCAAATGACCCATGCTCCTCCTGCTGTGTGTTTGTATATTGCTGCTCTCAGGTGGAATCCTTAACTCCAAGTTTGCCTCATTTTGGACACACTAGCATGCAGTACAGGTCATACTGTGGTTGTCTCCCAACCTGAAGGTCTTGAGTTCATTCCTCAATGCTGCAGTAACTTTTTTTTATTTTTTTTATTTTTTTTAAACTGATAAAATTTACTCAGTGCTCTCGTTGTAGAATTTCCTTAGAATTTCTGAGTGAACACTGAAACATGGCTAAACATTTGAAAATTTGATGGTAAGGATCTTGTAATACCAATGTTTTCAACAGCCCTTGAAAAACCCTTTCTTCCAAAAAGAGTTCTCAGTATTGAAACGGTTCTTACAGGAACCCTGAGCCTCAAAAGAACCCTTGAAGATTGATTGATTGATTGATTGATTGATTGATTGATTGATTGATTGATTGATTGATTGATTGATTGATTGATTGATTGATTGATTGATTGATTGATTTTCCAAAAAAGGGTTCCCCAGAGGGGCGGCACGGTAGTCGAGTGGTTAGCACGTCCGCTTCCCAGTTCTGAGGTCTCCGGTTCGAGTCCAGGCTCGGACCTTCCTGGGTGGAGTTTGCATGTTCTCCCCGTGCCCGCGTGGGTCTTCTCCGGGTACTCCGGTCTCCTCCCACATTCCAAAGACATGCATGGCAGGTTAATTGGGCGCTCCGAATTGTCCCTAGGTGTGCGTGTGAGTGCGGATGGTTGTTCGTCTCTGTGTGCCCTGCGATTGGCTGTCAACCAGTCCAGGGTGTCCCCCGCCTACTGCCCAGAGCCAGCTGAGATAGGCGCCAGCAGCCCCCGCGACCCTTGTGAGGAATAAGCGGTCAAGAAAATGGATGGATGGAGGGTTCCCCAGAAGCCCATAGTTCTGGATAGAACCTCAGCCCTTCATGAAGAACCCTTTTGGACCCTTTACTTCTAAGCATGTGGCGAGAAGCCTTTTGCCTGCACAATTTGAGGCCAGGGCAGACCGGTGGCGAGTGGTTAGCACGTCCGCCTCCCATTTCTGAGGACTCCGGTTCAAGTCCAGGCTCTGGCCTTCCTGGGTGAAGTTTGCATGTTCTCCCCGTGCCCGTGTGGGTCTTCTCCGGTCTCCTCCCACATTCCAAAGACATGCATGGCAGGTTAATTGGGTGCTCCGAATTGTCCCTAGGTGTGCTTGTGAGTGTGGATGGTTGTTTGTCTTTGTGTTCCTTGCGACTGGTTGGCAACTGATCCAGGGTGTCCCCCGCCTACTGCCCAGACCCAGCTGAGATAGGCGCCAGCACCCCCCGCGACGCTTGTGATGAGTAAGCGGTCAAGAAAATGGATGGAATTTGAGGCCAGAGTTTTTTTTTCCGGAAGGGAGACTTGACAAGCCACACAAGAACCCACACTGGTGAGAAGACTTTTTCCTGCACAGTTTGTGGCCAGAGTTTCTCTCAAAACACACTTAAAAACACACATAAGAACCCACACTGGTGAAAAACCATTTGCCTGCTCAGTTTGTGGTCAAAGATTCCCAAAACAGGCAAACGTTGATAGGCACAAGTGTGCTGGTGAGAATAGCAGTGATTAATGAAGTTTGATATGATTTAATTTTTGAATTTATATTTAAATGATGGTGCAGAAATCTCCTGCTGAATGAACAAATGGTCTGTTTACTTGTATTGTGTATTGTATGTGTTTTGTATTTTCAAATTGAATTTGTATTTAAAATGTTACATCAAGAAGATGGAGATGAAAATGATCTAATGGTTATAATCTGGCATGTTGACATGTAAATGCTCATACATATGCAATGTCTCTCTATGACAACATTCAGTTATTATATGCAGCCTATGCCTAGCCCTTGAGGCATAAAAAAAATAAAATAAAAAAATACCCATCTTACAGGATTTTTACAAAAATTGTAACCTCATTCTAAGTGTGATAACTAAGTCATTTTTATGAATATTCTCTTATTTTCCGCCACACAAGAACCCACACTGGTGAGAAGACTTTTTCCTGCACAGTTTGTGGCCAGAGTTTCTCTCAAAACACACTTAAAAACACACATAAGAACCCACACTGGTGAAAAACCATTTGCCTGCTCAGTTTGTGGTCAAAGATTCCCAAAACAGGCAAACGTTGATAGGCACAAGTGTGCTGGTGAGAATAGCAGTGATTAATGAAGTTTGATATGATTTAATTTTTGAATTTATATTTAAATGATGGTGCAGAAATCTCCTGCTGAATGAACAAATGGTCTGTTTACTTGTATTGTGTATTGTATGTGTTTTGTATTTTCAAATTGAATTTGTATTTAAAATGTTACATCAAGAAGATGGAGATGAAAATGATCTAATGGTTATAATCTGGCATGTTGACATGTAAATGCTCATACATATGCAATGTCTCTCTATGACAACATTCAGTTATTATATGCAGCCTATGCCTAGCCCTTGAGGCATAAAAAAAAAAAAAAAAAAAATACCCATCTTACAGGATTTTTACAAAAATTGTAACCTCATTCTAAGTGTGATAACTAAGTCATTTTTATGAATATTCTCTTATTTTCCGCCACACAAGAACCCACACTGGTGAGAAGACTTTTTCCTGCACAGTTTGTGGCCAGAGTTTCTCTCAAAACACACTTAAAAACACACATAAGAACCCACACTGGTGAAAAACCATTTGCCTGCTCAGTTTGTGGTCAAAGATTCCCAAAACAGGCAAACGTTGATAGGCACAAGTGTGCTGGTGAGAATAGCAGTGATTAATGAAGTTTGATATGATTTAATTTTTGAATTTATATTTAAATGATGGTGCAGAAATCTCCTGCTGAATGAACAAATGGTCTGTTTACTTGTATTGTGTATTGTATGTGTTTTGTATTTTCAAATTGAATTTGTATTTAAAATGTTACATCAAGAAGATGGAGATGAAAATGATCTAATGGTTATAATCTGGCATGTTGACATGTAAATGCTCATACATATGCAATGTCTCTCTATGACAACAAAAATACCCATTTTACAGGATTTTTACAAAAATTGTAACCTCATTCTAAGTGTGATAACTAAGTCATTTTTATGAATATTCTCTTATTTTCCACCACTCAAAATGTTCACTGGCATCAGACCTTTCCAAACATGCAAATTTTGTAATTTATTTTTGACATTATACATCTATAGACATTAAAAGCAATATCGTGAATGAAGGATATGCTTAATAACTCCCCGGTACATGCTCCAAAAAAAATTTCAAACTTGACATGTATGTTTATATGTTTTATAGTTTTATATGCAGCGCCACCTAGTCCTTGAGGCATAAAAAAAAATCAGGGCAACTCATTCCCTAAAAATAAAAAATGATGCTGAGTTTTGCAGAGCTTAACATTCACCAAAACCCACTGAGCTTGACACTCTCATCACATCTGGCAAAAAAAAAAATCCACATTTAAAGGTTTATTCTGCCATTTTCAAAGAAATTCTGCTTCCAACGTGCCAGTACCCCAACGTGCAAGTACTCTAATTTGGCCCGGGCCGCGAAGGCCCTTATAGCTGCTTGCAGCTCAAGTTCTTTTTCTTCTTCTTCTTCTTCTCCTCCGTAAATGATCGCATTTTTGAGGACCTAAACATTGATGAAAACTCACCAAACTTTGCAATCTCTTCGGGCCCAGGGAAAAATTTGATATTATGAAGTTGTCATAACAACGCAACTCTATAGCGCCCCCTAGCGTAGAAAAATAAAAACCAATCCCGGCCCGTTTGACCTAGAGCTACGAAAATTGGCAGGCAGGTGTACCCAGGACCCAGATGATCCTATCTTCTCAAAATTTCATACATTTGATGAGAGTCCAGCCCTTAAGACATTTACGAACTTAGATTTCATCTTACTGACAGTGCCACCTACTGGCAATTTTTTTTTCTTACGATTTTTCTTCAATGTTTTTCTCCAACCACGTTCACTGGACCTACCTCATATTTACTCAGAAGAGGGTTTCGGCCTTCATTATGTCACAACACGAAGTTTGTGAGTTTTCGCGAATCGCTGCGGGTATGGCTCAGCGCTGTTCGCCAATAAAACAACGCCAATTTTGAGGGCCTTAACTGGCACAGAAACACATGAAACTTGGCACACACATCTGGCCTGGCAAAATTAGCAATATTTTATCATGGATTGTGCTGTTTTTACAAAAATGACTCAATAGTGAGCTATGAATTTTTCAATTTCCCATTTTTAATGATTTTTTGCACATTTACAGGGGGCATACTTTTGCCCACTTCTCATACACGTTTCATCTAATTTGCTTCAAACTTGACCTGGACCATGTCAAGACCTGAGCCAACGACAGTGGGAAAAAATCTTGACTTTTCAGAATACTATATGATGAGGGCGGGGCATCAAATTTTGTGTTTTCAGATTAAAAAGGATATGCTAAATAACTCCCCGGCACATGCTCCAAAGAATCCCAAACTTGACATGTATGTTTATAGTCAAGGCCTGAAGGTATCTCTATGACAACATTCACTTATATATGCAGTGCCACCGAGCCTTTGAGGCATAAAAAAGAATGCCCCACTTACGGTATTTTTACAAAAATTGTAAACACATTCTAACCATGATAACTAAGTCATTTATAAATATTCTTTTACTTTCCACCACTCAAAATGTTCACTGGCATGAGACCAATCCAAACATATGTACTTTTTATTTTGTTTTATTTATTTTTAATAGCCTCTATGGACAATAAAAGCAATGTTGTGCAATGAGTACAACGAACGATGATGTGTATATATACTTTTACAAAAAATACCCATCAGGACAACTCATTGTCTAAAAATAAAAAAGGACGCAGATTTTTGCAGATCTTAACAATCACCAAAACCCATTGAGCTTTATACACTCATCACAGCTGGCAAAAAAAAACAAAAAAAACACATGTAAGGATTATCATTCCATTTTTCAAGAAATTCTGTTTCCAAAGTACCTCAACGTGCCAGTACCCCAACATGCAAGTACCCCAACATGGTCCGGCCTGCGAGGGCCCTTTATAGCTAGTTTCACTTTTTTTTTTTTTTTTTTAAAGTACATTACTCCATATGTGTTCATTCTTAGTTTTTGATGCCTTCAGTGAGACTCTACAATGCAAACAGTAATGAGAATAAAGAAAACACATTGAATGAGATGTGTGTGTGTCCAAACTGTTGGCCTGTATATATCCATCCATCCATTTTCTTGACCGCTTACTCCTCACAAGGGTCGCGGGGGGTGCTGGCGCACCTAGGGACATTTCGGAGCGCCCAATTAACCTACCATGCATGTTTTTGGAATGTGGGAGGAGACCAGAGTACCCGGAGAAGACCCACGCGGGCACGGGCAGAACATGCAAACTCCACCCACGAAGGCCAGAGCCTGGACTCGAACGGGAGTCCTCAGAACTGGGGGGCGGACGTGCTAACCACTCACTCACCGTGCCGCCCGCCTGTACATACATACATATATATATATATAAGTGCTGTCAAACGATTAAAAATTTTAATCTGATTAATCACTTTTTAATTTTGATTCATCACGATTAATCAGCTAATTTTTTATTTTATTTTTTATATTACTTGCGTAATATAAAATACATATTTTGACATTAACGCATTTTATTATCTGAATGTCATTTGCAAACATTGATTAAATGCATGTACGCAATTGCATGCATGCGTGTATTGCTCAAAATGTAACAGCATCATATCAATTGGGTGCAATTCAGCAATTATATTGCAAAGAACGTTCTGAATGCTGACGTAAACTTGGTAACAGCATCATAGCAATTGGGTGCAATTCAGCAATTATTCATTAATTAAATGCAAATTACTTTTGTTTACTTAAAGTCCCGTCGGGGTGTTTTTTTAAAGCAAAATTTCCCACCGAGCACACGAACTGGAATCACTCCGCTCATCTTGGAACAGCAGGCGTAGGAAATGCCGTGCATTGACCTAATCACTGAACTGCGCAGCCTTCAATGTAACCATCCGCAGTTACATTCAAGGCTCAAGTGCGGTCGAAAAAAATAGTGCCATTAATCTCCGTTAATACGTGATTAATGCGACATTTTTCTGTGATTAATTAATCTATTAACGCTTTAACTTTGACAGCCCTAATATATATATATATATATATATATATATATATATATATATATATATATATATATATATATATATATAATTTATGTAGCACGTCCTGCCATATACCTTTGTCACCCATACATGTGCATATAACAAAAAAATAACTGAAGTTAGATTTAGCCGCAGGGTAGCAATTAAAGATGCTTGCTCTTTGTCTTCCCATCTTGCTCAGAGTTATTATATCATGTGGCAGTGTATTACATGTTTATTGCATTTTAACCCCTTAGAAACATACTTTTATGTGACTCTAACCAATCATCACACTATCTGTCAGCTACAACAGTACAGACGATATACAAAAAGACACACACACGAACGCGCGCACACACTGATCAAAACACATCGCAATCTACACCACTCAGTCCTTCCCTCTTGCTCTAAGACAGTAAAACATTTGAACATAAGGCAGCATTTCCTTTATCATGTCCCATAAAAAATAGTAATTTGCTGGAGCCCCTTGTAGCACAATATGGAAGGCAGTGTGTTTTCCTGATAATGTGGAGATGACAGATAGCTCCGTACTGGGAGGTTTCACTTCACTCCTGGTACCAGTGTAATAAATTGCAGAAGGAAAGGAGGAAAGAGGCGGTCAGAGGAAAGCAAGAGATGGGCTAACAGATAGCGACTCCGCTGACATCTCTTTTCTCCGGCCAGCGGAAGGCTGCACTGATTTTGTGCTATGAAAATATAGGATTAATTAGGCCGGCAAGGGAAGGCAGCCCTGTCTCATTACTGGCAGACTAGCCCACCACGTTCTCCACCCCCCACCCCCCCTAAAAAAAAGATATCGCCACTAACATAGCCGTCGCACTAATGCCAGAAGACATAGTCCTCTTTTTCTCTGTACATCGCCCTTATTATCTTATTTAAAGCCACTTAAGGAGGGTCCCAAAGGTGGACGACATAGTGGATTCTCCTCACTGTGCAGCACTTTAATCACAACTCTCTTTTCACCTTAGTTATACCGGAGAAAATGTAGCTTTCACAGAGTTTCTCAGATGAGCGCCACATGTGTGATTGGGTGGGACAGTGGTGGCACACTCTCCACTTTGTCACAGGAATAATTAGTCTATGGAGACTTTGCCCTGACTGTGTTGATCCTCTGTTCTTCTCCCTTTATCCATTTTCATAGATAACGTGTGACACAGTCATCGTCTGCCCCCTCCCCTGAAACATCTGTGACGCTCCATCATACGCTGCTCAGGGTCAGCTCTTTTTTCTTCTTATTTATCAAGCGCATGGAAGGTCACTGCAGAGCACTTTTTCACATTTTCAAGTGATCATTAAGTTGATAATTTCACAAAAAAATTTAATCTGCAGCAAGTAACCACCACTGCAACTGTTTTTTTTTTTTCTTTTCCCAGAGGTTACCTGTAAAATGTTAGCCTGTGAGATCGTCTATAGGTAAGTTGAGGGCCCGACGTCCACAAACGAGTCCCATGCAGTCTGATTGTTCACAGGCATTTTGATATTATTTTAGAGGGATGTTCAATGTCACTTTTTTTTTTTTTTTTTTTTTTTTTCAGACCAAACAAAAGGACTCTCCCAAATCCACTTCTGCATCCATTAGCCACTGGCAGGAAATATTTACGGCTTATAGCCTTCGTATTTGTGATTATGATGGTCCAAGTTATCTCTCCCTTAACATGGGGAAACTCATTTGACATTATGTGAGACATTGCATTGACTTGTGTTGTATGTGCAGAAGTCAGTTCGAGGACCTGGGAGAAGATCTCAGGGGTTTTAGGACCAAGGAGAATGGTAAAGGCTACTTCATTTATATAGCGCTTTTCCACCTTACAAGGCCATCAAAGTGCTTTACATTTGACTACTCATTCACCTACTGATGAAGCAGCATCAGGAGCAACTCGGGCTTCAGTATCTTGCTGAAGGATACTTCACACGGTCACAATGGCATGGGATCGAACCCACAACCTCTGGGTTCGGAGACGATCACTCTAACACTGATCCACGCCTTTAAAAAAGTGACTAGGAATGGTCTGTCCCCATTCAGCGATTCATGATTACTTCAGGTGTTGCTAAGTGAACATAAAATATATATATATATATATATATATATATATATATATATATATATATATATATATATATATATATATATATATATATATATATATATATGTATATATATATATATATATATATATATATATATATATATATATATATATATATATATATATATATATATATATATATATATATATATATATATATATATATATATATATATACTGCGATTGGTTGGCAACCAGTCCAGGGTGTCCCCCGCCTACTGCCCAGAGCCAGCTGAGATAGGCGCCAGCAGCCCCCGCGACCATTGTGAGGAATAAGCGGTCAAGAAAATGGATGGATGGATGGATATATATATATATATGACATGAAGGCCGCCAAACGTGTGCATGAGTGATTTGCGCAGCAGTGGAAGGAGAATGTGTCAGGAAAGTAGCGGTCTCCTAATAAAACCTTCCGACTACAACTTTTTTTTTTTTTTTTTTTAAATTTAAGTTGCATAAATTTATGTAACCCATTAAGGCCTAGAGTGCCTGGCAAAACGTCTCTAAAACCTATGGGTGACTTTTGAGTCACTCCCAAAAACGTGAAGTTTTCCTGGAAATTCCACATTATTAGAAATAATTGGTATCTCAGCTCCTGAAGCAGATAGAAACATAATTACAAAACCATTTCAGAGCTTACATTTGTGCACTGCAAAACAACGTCTACTTAATATGAGGTAAAATACACATGTTCTTAGTGTAAATTTACTAGAAACCAGTGAAATTATCTGCCAGAGGAGTAAGATAGTATTATTTACTTAGATTTCTTGAAATAAGAAAAGTGTGTAGCTCTATATTAATCTTAAAATGAGCTTTAAACACTTATTCTAAGCAACAAATCAAGGAAATTAAATCTTAAAATAAGCTGTATGCACCTATTCTAAGTAACAAAACAAGCAATTGAATCCTAAATAAGCCATAAACACTTTTTTTTTAAGGGTATTAAATGGCCTTATTTCAAGTAAATTAAATATTTTTTTGTTTTTTAAAATATGATTGAAACAGAGCATCAAGTGTCACTCTTTATTTGCAATTTAAGTTGACTGTCAAGCAGGGAGATGGCATCATTTTTTTTTTTTTTTTATTGCATTTGCCTTTGACTGGGATCAAACCCACAACATCAAAGTCTGAGGGGAGACACTCTTACACTCGACCACTGAGCTGGTACCTGGTTTACTGGAAAGAGGGAAAATGAGCTTAGTAAGTATGATAAAACCAGGAAATTACAATAAAATGCTACCAGGACTGTATCAGAAAATTAGATCATTGTGATAAAGTCCTTTATTTTCTGTAATATATTTAAAAAAAAAAAAGAAAAAAAATATCATACATTCTGGATTCACTTGGAAACACTTGCAGGTGTTTCGAGTTAATGAGACGATTCAAGTGATTAGTTTAGCCTACTACACTGCAAATTTAAGCTATCTAACCTAGACTTAAACACTTATATCAAGCCATAAAGTCTTATTGATCTTGTTATGAGAATTATTTACTATACAAGTGCAGAATTTCTAAGATTATTCATCTTATTTTAAGATTATTTGTCTTTTATGTCTTACTTAGTTTGTGAATCTAAAATTAGTTAATTTTCACGCATAATAAGCTAAAATGCTCTAAGAGTCTGTTCACATAAAAAAAAAAAAAAAATCTGATATCTAATCTAGACTTAAATGCTTATATCAAGTCATAGTCCTTTTTGTCTTGTTTTGAGAATTATATACTTTTCAAGAGCAGAATTTACAAGATTATTAATCTTGTTTAAAGATTATTTGTCTCATTTCTTACTTAGTTTGTAAATCTTATAATTGGTTAATTTTTATGCATCCATCCATCCATTTTCTTGACCGCTTATTCCTCACAAGGGTCGCGGGGGCTGTAATTTTTATGCACAAGAAGCTAAAACAACCCTACAACATAGCTGCATTTTATTAAAATTCCTGGTCATAGTTGCTAAGCTCATTGTCCTTCTTTCCAGTGAAGAGGCTAACAACTCTGTGGTGTAGTGGTAGAGCGTCTACCCTCGGACACACGGAAGTTGTGGGTTCAATCCCAGGCAGAGTCAAACCAAATGCAATATAAAAATTTTTAAGTCATTATGGCTTATTTTAAGATTTAATTGCTCGTTTTGTTACTTAGAATAAGTGCATACAGCTTATTTTAAGATTTAATTTCTTTGATTTGTTGCTTAGAATAAGCGTTTTAAGCTCATTTTAAGATTAATATAGAGCTACACATTTTTTCTGTGCATTTTGCACAAATTTGTCGGCCATTAGTTAATACATTTACAAAAAACTATCAGAACAGCTCTTGGCCCAAGGAATGAATGACGAGGACGCTGCATAGACACCGATCTATTATCTACGCAAGCATAGATACATACGATAGAGGTTCCTCTTAGCCAATGGGATGCTAGAAAAATGCATAGACACTGATCTATTATCTATCTATTATCTACGCTCATAGATACATACGGTAGAGGTTCTTCTTAGACAATGGGATGCCAGAAAGATGCTAGGTAATAGCCATAGCTGAAAGTATGTTGCGTTCGGTACTGTATTTTTACCTTTCGTATCTTGAAATTTCTTTTGTAACAAGAGGAAATATTTTCCGGTTGAGGCGTTTCGTAACTTGAAAATTTCGTATGAAGAGACGTTCGTAAGTAGAGGTAGAGTAGAGGTAGTAGAGGTAGAGGTATAATACATAATAGCATAGTAGCATAGCAGGTCTTCTGCTGAGTGGTCTGTATCAAGAACAGATATTGTTTTGAGAAATTTGCCAAGAATAGGATAAATCAGGGGTGGGGCAATTAATTTTGCAAGGGGGCAAGATCAGAAACTGGAACACTTGCCAATTAGGGGCAAGCCAACATGCCAACCTCAACTTTGTCTACATCATATGTATTTAGAAAAAGTGCATTGTCTTGTTTCAACAATTGCTACATGTTCAGACATGTTATGTATAACTAGGAAATACAAATATATAAACAGTCATTAATACTGCATCTTTAAACTTTAAAAATTAAAACAATTTTTTGCACTAACCATCAATGTACATTAGCCTTTCCTGATCAAGACTCACAAATATCAAATATATACCGGTACATGGGAAATATAATATTATTGAATTGTTGAATTTTAATAGACCCAAATATGTAAAGTATACAGTATGAAACTGTATCAGGCCAAATATTCTTGTCCCTCTTCTCTACCGTGCAAGAAATAAGAACATTGCTAACATTTGGGTGGGCCACAGTCATATGCTTGTCTCTTTCTTGGAAAAATAAGTTACAAAAGCTGATTTTTGATTTGAATTCCAAACCTCTGACTGTACCACACCAGTCAAAATTGAATTCAAGCAAATAATTAACGCGGCAACTTCACGCATGAGGCAATGTTGACCACCTCACGTTGGATGTCACACGAAGAACAACAAGACGTGAGACTGTCAAGAGCAGCCACTCGTGACTGCGACCTTGTTGTCCCATGCACCAGACACACCTCGCAGCCAATTGCAACATGTTGTGGAGCCGACATCACCAAACCTAATTAGATTGTTGAGTCAATCAGCATCCCACAGGTACCTAACATGGCTGTAGAGAACAACAATCCTTTCTAATTGCCTTGAGCATGATTACACCTCTCACCAGGACAGAGTGCTTCAAACATGCTTGTTTTTGTTTTTGATTGCTGTGTTATTACGCACGTTAATTGTGGCACGCAAACCTGTTGGAGTGAGCCTGGAGATGGAAGTGGAAGTTGAGAAGCAGTCAGTGACACAAACAGGGCTCCTGCGGTGGAAATAAAACCAGCAAACTGTTGTTTGGAAGCATCGTCGGAGCGTCACCTACGCTGAGCGACGAACATAATTAGCCGGGTTGCTCTGCGATAACGCCTACTGTTACTCCTCATTTACAGGACCGGCTGGAACTCTACTCAATTAAGTAATAAAACATGTTCTTTGCTATTACCCTCTATCACACTGACGCCAACAGCTCCTTGTTAAATTGCTGAGAAAGTTATGCGCGCAAAAGTAACATCGTTTCCTCATTTAAACTTTGAACTCATTTGAACTTCTTCGTCACTAAAGAGTTTTGCAAAAACTCACCTGCGAGTGAATATGCAACACTTTATGTAAATGCATTCATAGCCGTTAAGCTGTCTTAAAAAATACGCCATTGAGCCTCATCAATCTTTTGATAAAATACAGAATCACACTTAAAAATGAATTCCGCGGCCCAAAAAAATCCAAGAAAACGGACAGACTGGGAATAGATGAACTGATTAGAATAGCTGTAAAAATGATGCACGACAAAGTGTTATAGTAGTTATTTGAATGTGAAAACAAATATGAATACTTTCCATAAACTTCTCCAGCTGTCTTTTTACTCCCCAAAATATGCTGGATTTGGAATCATATGAAAAGGGAGAACTGTGCAACATTATGGGGAGTAATGAAAGTGTCCCCTCAGTATTTATGTGCTCGCCTACTTGTCACGGTAATGTTCCTTCTCAGGAGCGTCAGCAAGCTGCGTGTGCCCTCCACCACAGAAGGATAAAAACAGCTATATTAGCAGCAGGGATTTGTGCTCTCTCAAGCAAATATTACCATCTCCCCAAACGCGGGTCAGTTGCGGTGGCCACTGGAGACCTCACTACTGGATAAGAAATGTGGTCTGATGCAAATGCTGGCCCTAAAGTCGAACCTGAGGCAGTTAGCCGCGTCCCGCACTGCCCGTGTACGCAGCCGCGGATGCAAAGCCGTCGTACTAAAGTTGCGCTGCAGCCGCTCGCCTCACTGCTTTCCTGCTAGGTGCTCTCCAGGGCCCTTCTCAGCAACACCCGCCCGTCTCGCCACTCATGTCTGAGGCCTCAGAAGGGATAAGGCTCCTCTACAAACTGAGATATGTCAGTATTAAAAATGCCAGAGATAAAGTACGTGCATGCACAGTTCGGAGGAAGTCAGCGCAGGTGTCATAAAGAAACGCCGTCTTATATGACTGCTGATCATCTGGGAAGAGTCATTTGCACTGGTCATAATCCAACAGTGGATAATACAGTGCACAATCCTCATCTATTACCCTGGACAAAGTTTTTAGGAACTTAAATCTTACATTACTGTCACAAATTCTGGTGATTGCAGTTGACCAAACTTGCAAACCAACCATGAAATTGGAAATTAAATTTCAATTTCAATTCTAGAACATTGTTAGCATTATTCATACACTACTTTGGTGTTGCAGGGTACCCTTGAGCACTTGCAACAGGGTACGTATTTAATACATTGCTTCTAAGATAAGTGTTCTCAGTCAGTTCATAAGCCCGCCAATAAAATGGTATATGTGCATTACAAGTGTTATTCAAATGAGCTCATTTTATTTGCGGCATGAATTTATATTACATATTTCTTTTCAAGTCTACATATCATATCATGAAATATTATATTATATCCATCCATTTTCTTGACCGCTTATTCCTCACAAGGGTCGCGGGGGCTGCTGGCGCCTATCTCAGCTGGCTCTGGGCAGTAGGCGGGGGACACCCTGGACTGGTTGCCAGCCAATCGCAGGGCACACAGAGACGAACAACCATCCACACTCACACGCACACCTAGGGACAATTCGGAGCGCCCAATTAACCTGCCATGCATGTCTTCGGAATGTGGGAGGAGACCGGAGTACCCGGAGAAGACCCACGCGGGCACGGGGAGAACATGCAAACTCCACCCAGGAAGGTCCTAGCCTGGACTCGAACCGGAGACCTCAGAACTGGGAAGCGGACGTGCTAACCACTCGACTACCGTGCCGCCCATATTATATTATATTTTTATGTTAAATGTTTGTGATAAAGATAATGCCTGAAGATTAAATCAATCCATCCATCCATCCATCCATCTTCTACTGCTTATCCGAGGTCGGGTCGCAGGGACAGTAGCTTTAGGATGGAAACCCAGACTTTCCTCTCCCCAGCCACTTCAAACAGCTCCTCCGGTGAGATCCCAAGGCGTTCCCAGGCCAGCCGAGAGACATAGTCTCTCCAGAGTGTCCTGGGTCGACCCCGGGTCCTCCCGCCGGTGGGACATGCCCTGAACACCTCCCCAGGGAGGCGTCCAGGAGGCATCCGAGCCAGATGCCCGAGCCACCACAGCTGGCTCCTCTCAACGCGGAGGAGCAGTGGCTCGACTCTGAGTCCCTCCCGGATGACCAAGCTTCTCACCCTATCTCCTGGTTCACCCGGCAGTAGAATTGGCCCGATTTTAGCCCCGAATTTCCCCTCCCGACAATCGTAAGGATGCGCCGAGACGCAAGCGATAATCTTCACAGATAATCCTGCCGTGTGTCTTGTCACCACACACGGCGCCTCGCGATATCGGCACTCGGAAGGACTCCCGACTTGAAATCGGGCATATCCAACATGTTGGATTTTTTGGCCCGATTTCGCTCCGCGCAGCAGATTGACAGTGACGTGCAGCCAATCAGAAAGCGAGCCAGCGAGGAAGCCGGTGGGAATCCAAAATCAAAACAGTCATGAAGCAGCAGAAAGTCCGTGCTCGCGCTATTACACTCTTTTTATTTTTTTAATTATTTGTATTGTTTTTTTTGTTTTGTTTTTGTGTTGTTGTTTTTTTTTAATAGACCACACACATTCTCCACAAATAAACGTGGTCTCCGGGTGGGACGCCAACCCGCGCCGCCAGCACCGAGCCGAGGGCAAGCGATGTCTTGCCAGTGCCCATTTACGCTCCTTTAAACAACACCTTTTCTTTTCTTTTCTTCTGCTGAAAACCAGGATCGACTCATGTTGACAACTCGGAAGCCACGTTTAATCTCGAGAGGTTTTGCGAGACTTCCCGTCACATTCTTGAATGAACTCGGCTTGTGTGGAGTGTGTTGATTGTGCAGTGTGGCCGCACACCACGCACGGTACGTTCAAAACTGGAACTCCCGTGATTTTTTCTCTTCACGTGTGGTGTCTGTCAAAGATTGGAAATCGGCCGACAATTTTAAAATCTTGCCGTGTGAATCAGGCTTAAGGGAGAACCCGGACACCCTGCGGAGGAAACTCATTTCGGCCGCTTGTATCCAGGATCTTGTTCTTTCGGTTACGACCCACAACTCGTGACCATAGGTGAGGGTTGGAACGTAGATAGACTGGTAAGTTGACAGCTTTGCCTTTTGGCTCAAGCTCTTTCTTCACCACAACGGACCGATACAGAGTCTGCATCACTGCAGACGATGCGCTGATATGCCTGTCAATCTTCCGCTCCATCCTGCCCTCACTCGTTAACAAGACCCCAAGATACTTGAACTCTTCCACTTGGGGAGGGATCTCATCCCCGACCCGGAGAGGACACGCCACCCTTTGAGGACCATGGCCTCGGATTTGGAGGTGGTGATCTTCATCCCAACCACTTCACGAGTAGAATATATATAGAATATAGTACCGGTATATGATTTCACTTTAAAAAGACTTGAACCAAAGTTGATTGAAGCAATACCACACTCATGTTTTAGCTTTAACTTGGGTCAAAAGCCACTAATTCATTGATGTTTTCACAATATGTTGGCAATGGTAAGTCTCAAACCCTCACGCTCCCATCAATATTATTTTTTTGCATATTTTTATGATTATAGCTGTTGTGATGACTTCCTTCAAAATAAGAGCCCATTATAGCTTGAAATTTTCTCCTGAGTGTGTGACGACGGCAAAGCCACTGATGAGTGAGGGTGGGTCTCCTCTGTGGGAAGAGAATGGAGGACTGGCTAAGCTCTCTGCCATGTCAGCAGCGTTTAGCAGAGGGCCGAAAAGCCTCACGGCTGTCGCTCACTAAGTCGCAGTGTGACCGCTGTGTGTTTGTGTTAGCGTCAGCTCACCACGCTTGATGCTGAGCAGAAGCCAGACGTGGGCCAACACAGACAAAGGAGGAACATGCTGAAGAAACATACTGTATGTATTTTGGGGAAGGACATCCAGAAAGATCATGGCAGCCTGCCATACTTGGTGGATTTCAAGAAACTTTTTTTTTTTTTTTTTGCTGTTTTTGTTTGTACCTCTAGTAGCAAAGATATATATGACAGATGAGGACATTTGAAAAATGTCATATTTTCAAGTAAACCGCAGCAATGCATGCTGTTTTTTGATCATGGTTATTATATTGTAAGAGAATGGAACACTAATCCCCCGTGTATGCCTCAATAGTACTGAAAATGTTTCTTTTTCATGCAAATATAAAACTGTCCCCATTCACAAATTTACTGCAGCCTTTCATGTGTTTTCACTCTACTAAGCTACTGTTAATGAAGCCATTCACTTCCGCCAGAGATGTTTTATATGAAAAGTGAGCTGACATTTGAAAGGGCATACTTCTCGTTGCTGCAAAACACATTTGACATCATACTTTTTACCTACTGGAAGTGATGCAGTGTTATTGCAAAGCAGATTTTTTTTGTAATTCATGAAATGTATTTAAATGATTTTTAAAGGTAAATGTATTCTTTGACAATTGAATATCGTTTAAATGTTGTGATTTATTTATTTTTTTTAAATTTCACTAAATAGCCAATAGTCAACTAATTGCCATTTTCTACTGCATGGTAACTATTGAATTCTGACTATTAGCAATTTTCTATCAGCAAAACCAGGTATTACAATGTACTACAAGGTATTATTTTTAGTTCTTGGTTTCAAGGTGGGCGGCACTGTGTTCGAGTGGTTAGCATGTCCGCCTCCCAGTTCTGAGGACTCGGGTTCGAGTCCAGGCTCCGGCCTTCCTGGGTGGAGTTTGCATGTTCTCCCCATGCCCGCGTGGGTCTTCTCCGGGTACTCCGGTCTCCTCCCACATTCCAAAGACATGCATGGCAGGTTAATTGGGAGCTCCGAATTGTCCCTAGGTGTGCTTGTGAGTGTGGATGGTTGTTCGTCTCTGTGTGCCCTGCGATTGGCTGGCAACCAGTCCAGGGTGTCCCCCGCCTACTGCCCAGAGCCAGCTGAGATAGGCGCCAGCACCCCCCGCGACCCTTGTGAGGAATAAGCAGTCAAGAAAATGGATGGATGGTTTCAAGGTTGCATTTGCTGTGTCTCCACAATCTATAATTTTATTTTTAAAACCGAATATTTTCCCCCTTCCAAACTAAACACACATTATAATTCCGAAATGTTTTACATTTGATCAATGTCACTAGGAGCATCATTTTTTTTTTTTTTAGTTTTTCTTAAAACCCAACAGAGAAGTACACAGCTTCAAGCCCATTCCACAATTTTACACCCAAAACTGAAAACACATCAGTATTTTATGTTGGTTACTTTACATGTCCTGCGATTGGCTGGCAACCAGTCCAGGGTGTACACCACCTACTGCCCAACGCCAGCTTGGATAGGCTCCAGCACCCCCCGTGACCCTTGTGAGGAACAAGCGGTTCAGAAAATGGATGGATGGAATTACATTTTCTTTCTCTTAATTTAAATAAATTCTGCATACAAACAGGCAGGCTATTGTTTACTGTACGAACACATATTTCCAGTGTTTTGAAATGCACAAGATCCATACATTTTAAAATACCAGACCTTATAAATAATTGATTAGTTGATTCTCCGTGGCCAACCTTATTATTATAACCTTATTATTCTAATGCCACCCCTATCCTGTAATTTAATGTCGGCATGGTGGTGACTGGTTAGCACATCCTCCTCCCAGTCCTGAAGGCGTAAGATCGAGTCCGGGCTCCGGCCTTCCTGTGTGGAGTTTGCATGTTCTCCCCATGCCTGCGTGGGTTTTCTCTGGGTTCTCCGGTTTTCTCCCACATTCCGTTAAACATGCGTGATAGGTTAATTGAAGTGTCTAAATTGTCCCTAGATGTGATTGGGAGTGTGGATTATTGTTTGTACACCCTTGATTAGCTGTCAACCTGTTCAGGGTGTACCTCGCCTACTGCCCGAAGCCAGGTGGGATAGGCTCCAGCACCCCCTGCGACCCTTGTGAGGAATAAGCAGTTCTGAAAATGGATGGATAATAATTGGGTCTGTATTTGTTTTATATACATTTCAAGAGATCAGAAGCACATTAAGTATTTATGCAAAAATAGGTAGAAAAGGTGACTACAAAGCTCCAGTCATTGTTCCACAAAGAGAGGGATTAATCCTGTGAGTATGCTGTATGTTTGTATGTAATTGTTCCGCATGTGTTAAAGAAGAAGTTGTTTAAATTAAGTTCTACACAAGGGTCCAAATTTTGTCCTTACTTTTTATTGAATTAAGACAGAGACTCACATTTTTCTACTTAATCACCATAGTTTTCAATGCATTTCTCCCATCAGGCGTAGAAGTCCCTGGGCTGTGTCTGAATCCACTTGCTCATCGTATCAATGGCCTCGGCGTCACTGATGAAGTGCTTCCCTTGCATGTGGTTTTTGCGTGGATCAAACAGATGCAAGTCAGATGGGCCAAGTCCGGATTCTATGGTGTAATACCCAGCGCAATTCATCAATTGGCGTTATTAGCCATATGCATATGAATGTGTGAAAAGATGAACTGATTATTGCAAATTTTGGTCTAATATTTTTAGACTATAATTACACTCTTAACATTATCATTTTGGTGACTGTCAGTTGCGGGTTTTTTTTTATATGAAGTGACATAAATGTTTTGTGTCTCTGAGGCAAGGAGGGGAACCGACATTACCACGTGAGTAGAATGAAAGTATCATGAAGTTCGTTCTAATATTTTCAGACTATGGTTAGCACGTGCACATGCACTCATACATTTTTGGGACAATCATTTCCGGTTTTCGTACATATGACGCCAAAATGGACCAAAATACACCACTGGATAGTGGTCGGGTTGTATTTACCCGTCACTTCCGCAAACTACTTTCTCTGTCCGAGCTGCCGCTCCTGTTAACATTAGAAATCTAAACACATACATTACATTTCAGCGGAAAAAATAAAATCAAAATAAAAAATAAAGAAAGAAATAAAATAAATGGTTAATTGATAAGCAGAAATGTCAACACTAACCAGACTTGCTCTCGCTGCTCTGCTTGCATTTTGCCTTTTGAATGTTCTCATGCTTCCTGTTTACATTTTACTTTTCTGATGTAAAATGTATTTTTAACTTAAAAGTATTTTCATGAATGTATGTTATTGTTGTGCATTTTATTTTTAATTTACTAGGGTGACGATCTGTCTCGGTACTGCAGATGAAAAATAGCCTTTTGGCTAATTTTGGCATATTTACTGAAATGTTTATTACCATGTAATTTCCTTGAAACAAATCAACCAATCAATGTCGTTTGTTTTTCTTTCTTGAAGGAAGAATATGAAACCTGAGATAGTTAGAAGTGTCATCAAAATACGGCACTAAATGAAGTCCAAAATGTACAGTGCTGTGTTTACACATGCAATACGTCACAGTGATGACGTGGGCTGGACTAAAATGATCAACATGGCAGCATCCAGCATATGGATATTATTATATATATTTAATCGGCTTAATTTTATTTATTTTTTTAAGGGAATCAGGTCCCATTGATATTTGCATTTCATACCAAATAGAATGTAGGAAATGGAACATTGAGTCGTGTGTTTCTTTAAAACTGAGTTTGTCTTTTGCTCTCATGATTGTAAAATATGAGAGGGGAGTTAAGCACACTCAACATAATATATATATATCTCTAGAATATGTTGAGATGCTCAGACTGTGGCTGGTGGAACATGGTGAGAGGCGGATGAATATCTGAGGCTCTTAGTGGAATCAGCATGGTACGACTCCAATAAGGTATTATGACTAATGTCAGTTCATTTAAATGAGTACAGACCTTATCTTGTGGTATCAGATCACAGAGATCGACAAATAAATATACGTTAAAGAATCTGCTACTCATTCCTAGAGATGATTATTCCATTCTTCACAGCCCTGGTGATGAGATCATATGCATATATCGGGATGTCCACATATGTGTTTGTTGCATAAACACACCCGGCGCACACGCACGCACACATCTGCATGTACACATTCTTGCATCAGGAGGCTAATTACTGGAGCTCATGCGTTACTGATACAATCTCTTATTTTTCTCCCCTTCCATGTCTAATGGCTGTGACAGTAAATGAAGAATGCCTGGGGGGGCATTTTCATTGTGACACGTTTGAGAACGCTAGCAAACATGATGTGCGCGTGTGCATCTGCGTGAGCGCCCGTGAGCTTCCTTATGACACTTCAAAGTGCTGTCACAAATCACAAACACACACACACTGAAAGCTTGATAAGATCTGTTCAAATTCTCCATCAAAGATCCGCCATTACTTGTCATCTGTCACCACTGTGATGAGGCTCGGATGAAGCAGTTAAAATTCCATCTAGATGCATATTATTATTATTATTATTATTATTTTTCAAAAGGGATGGCTGGATTGTGATGGCACCAATGTAGTCCTGGCATCTCACAAAAAAGGTCTTCATTGTTGGTGAAGGAGTTCACAGCTGACCACAATCATGTGATTGGAGTTCACATGCACCTTTTGCTTTAAAGGTGCATTGTGGAGTTTACAATGTTAATGTTAATGTAAAGCTTTTTCTACATTATGTATGCTGCACCAATGCAAAGATGAGAACAAAGAGCCCTGACTTTTTAACTGTGACTGCCAGTGCAACTCTAGCTCACATCACAGTCGAACTGTGCGCATGGTTGGAGTTTTGTTGTAGAATTTTGCTTGACTAGCGTTGTGGGATAGAACACAGCCAACTCCCGGCTAATCGAAGCAGCTCCCCTCGTGCCCATTAAAATCAACCTTGCGGATGATGTAGTCGGCAACGCTGTAACTTAGGCAACATGGCTGTACGAAATTCTGAATTAAGTTGAGAATAACCCCTAAGTTCCAACTCAGTTCTTGAATTTGAATTCAGGTGGCAAATAGGGATGTCACAATAAGGGCAATATCGTGATATTAAAACAGCCACAATATTGTCGTAGTCATGGTTACAATATTTAAAAGGAACACATCTGTTAAAAAAAAGTCAGGTTGATTTCCATTTGTGCAGTTCTAGCACCCTCTAGTGGCTAGTTTATTCGTGCAATTTAATTTTCATTAGGGATGTTTTGGCCTTCTATGTTTAAAATCTGTGCTAATTGTCAGAAGAAGGGGAACCAAATTTGCTTGTGAAGCGATCAATGTGTGCTTGCATTTCCAAGTAAGTAAGTGCCTCAATATTGTTATTAGAGATTGTATGTGCTTTATATGTTTTTAGTATGCTCTCTTTTTTACAATATTGTGATCTTTTTTAAATATTGCCAACGCCCCCACAATATTGTGACAATTATCGTATCGTGACCTTTATATCGTGATAATATCGTATCGGGATATTATTACGATGGATATCATTACGTCCCTAGTGGCAAATAGGGAGCAGAATTGCAATTCAAATTCAAATTGCAGGAAGTAGAATTGAAATGCCACGAAGTTCAGTGTATTTAACAATTGTGCTTTAAAATATGTAAGTGTAATTACCTATCATTAATTTCATAAAATATTATTAGAAGGACTTTATGTACACAATACTTAATTATGGTAAATAGTAAAAAAGAAGTGCGGTAATTGTTTTTTATATGCATTAAAAGCCTACTTCAGATAAAACAAATCATTAACATTGAAAAAACCTGAAATTATTTGACAGCACTTCATTCTCAGAATACTTTGCTTTATATTTAAACTTGTACTTTATACTTTTTAATACTTTGCTACGTAAGTCTTTAAAATGGCTGCCCAAACATTTTGGACATTTTGTTTGGAGCACACTAGTGAGAATGAGTTTCTCTGAATTGCAAAGAATTCAATTCCACTGCCTGTAATTCCAATTGAATTCAACATCCTGTGCGGTGGAATCAATTCAAATGATCCAATTCTGAATTTTGCACAGCCATGGTGGCCAATTGGAGAAAATCTTGCACCCCAGATTGTGCATGTGTCCATTCGCGATGTGTTGAGATCTGCCAATGGATCTAGTACATTTCTAAATGTCCATCTGGATCGAAAAGTAACTAGAACTGGACTTGATTTAAATTGTGACAGTGGTCTCTCAACAAACTCATGTTATCATCAACATCATTGTTAGCATTAGCTTCTTCTTGTATTTGTACACTTTTGTATCTATCTTACCCACATTCTGACTTCCTCTCCCCTTATTCCTTATCTATCGACTGTATCTATAGTCCGAAAGATGCTGTCCCATTTGTACTCTCCCCTGTGACATTCCTGCGAGGGAATGCTTAAGGATGCAGGCAGCTCAGCACTCATGGATCACACTGACACTTGGTCGGCATCAGCACATTATGAACTATAGTTGCCTGACAGCTCGCCATTGTTGCTCCATCTAAATATGAACAATAAGGCTCAGCCCGCGCCCACGCTGACAGCACATTTGCTCTTATCACTCCTGCGGAGTCGCCCGGCGTGATACGGGCGCTTCCCTCCTATCCGTCGGCCTCCCCAATTTTAACCCACTAGCATCACCCCCGTCCTTAATGTTAGGTCAGCCACAGGGTGAGGGTAGAAAGCGATGCGGCAAAGGGCAGGAGGAGCTACTTAGTGGAAGATGATCTTATCTTGAAGGTGCCTCATTGTTTTGTTGGAGGCAGTCGTGTTGAACCCCAGTTTTGGTCCAGTGGTTCAGAGGACGGATGTTCCTGTAATTGCACGGCCACGGGTTGATTCCAGCTCAAGACCTTTTGTCTCGTAGTCATTATTGCTTCAACTGCTTGTCACTGAAAACTGTCAGTTGAGTGCAACATTCTTTGAACACAACTTGAAGAGGTCACCACAAACTGTGGAACTTCGAAGCGTCGTTCGAAACAGCTCAACTTTCATTTGACCTATTTAGTACATACAGTACAAGCGGATTTTCATCCACAGAAACAAATCGGCTTGATTTGATTGGTTAGGCAGAATAAAAATGTAGATGTAAGTTGCAGGTCAGTGATGGATGGCATGAATGTCCAATTCACCTTCTACCTCGCTATTTATAGAACACATTATCTTCTGCTTTGTTTTCGAATGTAGAAGTGGGTGCTTATGGCATCATAAAGAATCTTTCAATTGTATGGTGGTTGGAAGTACTTGGGGAAAAAACAGAGCAGGCTTTGGTTCATGGACTGTTTCTCCAACCACGACACCGATCTGTACATCTACTGCATGTCACCGTCAAAATTTCACACCCTCTACCGGCTTCTAATGAGACCGCTGAGGTCCCTGTTGACAGCATACCTTACATAAAGAGCAGGAAGAGAGGGAAGACGACGGCTGGATGAAGTAGTGGACGAGAGCAGTGCGGGGAAAAGGAGCAAGTGAACAGAGGAGGAGTGCTGAGGCTTTGAGAGAGGAGAAGAAATTAACAGGACCCCGGGGATGGTCAGATCACAGCCACAGTCCCTGGAGAGCACTTACCGAAGGGGCCCCCCCATGCTTGTTACGCAAGGCAGGGGCCACTAGGGGACTCCTAGGGCTGCACTTCACAAATGTGGGGCTCAACTAAGTTCACCAGGCAAGCTGGTTAAAAATCAGGTTGGATGGGAAGGAAGCTCACCATAATTACGGCCTGCTTTAAAGCACTCGGGTTGGACAGTAGCCGGGAAATTATAATAAGCTCAGATGTGTTTAAGATCAATTTGGGAATAAATCCTCACAATGACGTATTCTTATTCTCTGAGAACATTGCACTCAAAAGGCTAAGTCCCATGTAGGGACTTTTAGGGGACTGAAATGTCAAGCAGATCACTAGGGATGAGGGAATTGGCCAATAATATGCGTCCAGCTCAATGACACTGACACCTCCCATTGGCAGCGCCATAAATTTGGGAGTGCACTTTTCCAAAGGACAGACGTAGCATCACATTCAATAGCAGTGAAGAGAAAAACTCGATAGGGCAAATGAGATCATGCTGAAAGTGGAGGCCTCACTCTCTCACTTTAGATTAGAAGGGAAAGAGGAAAGTTACATTATTATGTTTGCACTCATTTATACACATTTCACACAGTGATGAGGGCGGACAGCTGCAGTGTAGTGTTATGAATGAAAACCAACACATGTTTATTCATCTTCACTAAGAGTCTTCGCAATGCTTGCATTCCTGATGTGCGTTCAAGATTTTTGTGCAATAGAAATGAATACAAAAAAATCGATGAAATCAACCTTGTGGCAAATACTGGAAAATATCATGTGCATCAACTATATTATTATATCTCATATTACTAGCTAAGAATAGCCAATTCTGGTATTTTGTTTTCTTTTAGTTGTTGAAATTATTTATTTTTCAAATGTAATTGACTGGTGAGTGTAAATAATATGCAACAAATTATACACTACATTTCCAACTTTCCACTACATCTGACTGCATAACTGCACAACCCGTTTTTGCCATGTAAAATATTACCACATCATTAAATATTATTCCAAGGTGTGATTATAAAACCTTAACAAGCCAAATGAAAACATTTTATTTGACTTGATCTGTCAGACTGTTTATCTTCCCGAGATGAAAACAGCAACAGAATGAAGGCCTACGTGGCAGTGCTGACATGAAGCAGATGGCTACGGCAGCCGTGTGGAAGGTGTTAGCGCAGGCTGACAGTGAAGATCTGCTATTGAAACAAGAGGGGTGGCGTGTTGGCATAAGGTAAAGTGCCACCTTCTTGCAGTCTATACGCAGAAGCGCGACTCGCTGATAAAACGAGCTTCTCTAATGGCATCAGGAAGATTTAAACTTGAAATCCATTTTTTTAAACTATGTTGTCCATCCTGTTAAGGGAGCTGGAGCCTATGCTAGCTAATTATGGACAAAATAAGGTGGAACATCCCTGGATTATTCTCTGTTCAATTTGACTTTTTAGAAGGGTGTCGAATTTAGAGCATCCTGCTTCCAATTAGTTTAGGGCAGGGGTGTCCAAACTTTTTCATTTGAGGGCCACATACAGAAAATCAGAAGGACGCAAGGGCCACATAATGTTATGAAGGGAAATTGTGTTTAGTCCTAAAAATTGTACAAATAATTTATTTGTGCTTTTGCATATTTAGAAAAATGCTACAGTATATAAACCATTGTATTTGTAATATGGCAGTAGGGTTATTATAGTTTGGGAATTTTTCATTTTAGTTTTTATTTTGTTTTGAGTTTTGTTTTTTAAAATTTAGTTAGGTTTAATTAGTTTTCCAGGTGGTTCTGTTTTTAATAGTTTTAGTTCTTTAATAAATGCTTAGTTTGAGTTTAGTTTGTTAGTTTCAGTATTAGTATTAGTTTTTTTTGTTTTAATAAATGTGCGCAATATTTAAAAAACACCACATGGGAGCAACGTCATCTGAAGGTGCTTTTCTATTGGATGACATCACTTCTGCATGACATACTTTCAAACGTCATTATTCCGGTTTATATCAAAATACATCTAGTAAAAATTACATTTAAAATCATCTCCAAAGGCTCATGCATTCAATTAATTACCAAAGAGTAAAACAAAGGACATGTTTGCTATAATTAGAGTTAGTTTTAGTTAGTTTTGTAAACATAAAATGTCGTTTAAGTTAGTTTTCATTTTTTTTAAAAAGCA
Organism: Festucalex cinctus; assembly: GCF_051991245.1. Taxonomy (NCBI): domain Eukaryota; kingdom Metazoa; phylum Chordata; class Actinopteri; order Syngnathiformes; family Syngnathidae; genus Festucalex; species Festucalex cinctus. The sequence continues at coordinate 23,223,247 of NC_135417.1, forward strand.
TTTTCGTTTTTATTTTATTTCGGTAACAATATTGTTTTTTGGATTTTAGTTTTAGTATTTTCATTAGTTTTAGTTAACTAAAATAACCTTTAATGGCACCTGTTTTTCGATACCCTCCCTTCTTACTTTGACCATCTCCAAACATTTTTGTTTTGTTTATTTTATTTTAACTGAGTCAAAGGCCATTTTTAGCATATGTCGCGGGCCACTGAAAAATGGACGGCGGGCCACAAATGGCCCCCGGGCCAAAGTTTGGACACCACTGGACATTTGGGTTGAACCAGGACAGTCCCGGGTTTGAGCCTTGTGTTACTGTTTCCATTCAAAAATGAATTTAAAGGGGAAGTCAACCCAAGAATTGTCTTCATGATATATTCTATGCATCCCACCTAAGTCTAAACACAGCATACTGATTAATATTATATTTGTGGAGTTTGTGTTAAGCAGCAAAATCCAGCCATTTTGATCCATCTCACAGGGCGGCCATTTTGTCACTTGCCGTTGACTAAAAATGACATCACAGTTACTTGCAGGCTCAGGCAATGACCAATCACGGCTCATGTGATAATTTTGACACCCCTAAAACTTACATCTACTGTTTTAAGTCAAATTTTAAAAATGGTGAACTAATCAGGTCCCTTTTCAATAAGAGATTGTACTTAATTGTGCTCCAGCCTTTGAAAGGGACACACAAGCTGCCTGCTTGGTGGGTTTGATTCTTTTTGGGGGGGATGACGGGAAGCTTCTCTATGAAGGAGTCGGGGACGCTTGCCATTTTTGGTGCGGTGCGTATTGGCGGGTGGTAGAGTGGGCTGTCAATTTGTGTCAGTTGCTGAGGTGTGTGTGGCAGGTTGTGTATGGCGTGCCGACCAAGGAGTGAGGGCGGGCGCTAGGCAGGGATTAACATGATCAAAGACACAAATGCAGAGCCACATGCAGGAAAATCAAGAGAGCAAGAAGAGCCTCACTTTCCCATAAGAACTCCCAGGGAGGCAAAGAACTCCAACTGAACCGTGACTTCAACTGCCCTTCACCTCTCAAACGAATACAAATGAAAACATTTGTAAAAAACCTTACATGAGTTTGTACATCGCATTGAAGTCACGTGCTGGCATGTGCAGTATCAGACAGGAAATAAACAAGCAAAATGGAGTTTAATAGAGTTGTACCTGGCGCCTGGAGGACACACACGCACACACATAAAGCAGAGCATATCATAGCTGGCATGCTAATACTGCCAAAGGGAAGCCAAAAACTAATAGCGGAGACATTAAGGAAATGATCCCCAGGCTGATGTGTTTTCTATTGATGGCGACTAAACACAATTGCTATATTTATCATACTCAGAGAAACAGAGCGAAAGAGAAAACCCGCCACCCCCACCCCACCGTTCTCAATGCCGTCCCTCTCACTTGTCCCCGGGAGAGTGATGAGAGTTGCCTGCGGGAGGCAGAGCAACTTAGTGTTCCGTGTGTGTGCGCGTGTGTGTGTTTCAGCCATCATTGTACCACGCGCTCCGAACAGATGACGTTACAAGGAATTCAGATCTTTTCACTGCGCTACTGGAAATAAACATTCCCAAGTCAAAAAAAGTAGTCTTTAAGCTTTATTGTGAGAAGTCATTATACAATTACATTGTACGTTTAATCGTCCTGTATTACATTTGACCTTCAAACTTTTATTTTTTATTTTTTTTATTTTTTCTTTCTTTTTTTAAATCAACGGCTGCACACTGCATTGGTTGGCAGTTAATTGCAGAGCATACGTTGACAAACACATTCACAGCTATGGACATCTCACACAAAGATTTGAAGCCCCTATAACGTTGAAATCATAGATTTTTATTTATAAATACATGAGCCATTTTTGAAGGTAACAGTTGTAAAAGACTGAGAATTATATAGTACTCAATTGTGGAGATAGAGTATTGTATTAAAACATTTTTTACCATTTCACTTTTTAGGTGTGTTTAAACCAAACTTAAAGGGGGTGTCAACATCATTTTTTTGGACAATAATATGTTCTATGCAGTCCCACTAGTCTAAATATGGTATTCTGGTTAATATTGTGTTAGTGGAATATGAAAATCCATCTCAGGGGGCAGCCATTTTGCCACTTCCTGTCCACTGAAGATGACATTACAGTTGCTCAGGGCTCAGGCAAGGACCAATCACAGCTCACCTGTTTTCTGGAGCTGTGCCGTGATTGGTTGTTACCTGAGACCAAAGCAACATTTGATGTCATTTTCAGTCGCCAGCAAGTGACAAAATGGCCAGAGATGGATAAAAACAGCTGGATTTTGCTTCCTAATTCATATTCCACAAATGTAATATTAATCAGAATCTCATGTTCAGAATAGTGAGGTTACATATAGCATATTATTGTCAAAATATGTTTAAGGTTGACTTCAACTTAAAAAATGCCTTCATTCACATTGATGGTTATCTGGTGGAACTGCAACATGCAGTAAGCCGGATCGCTATGCCCACATCCTGAAAATACATCGTCCCTTTGATTAGTCCACTGGCACGGTTGCTTTAGAGTACCTCGTTGTCAGCTGTGAGTGTCCACGTCAAGCAGAGAATGATGGAAAAGTGATGAGGGCGGACATTTTTGTAAAAGTCAGATTTGACAGCAAGCGTGTGGACAGAATATTCGCACTTTAGAGCGCCTCGTTGTCGTGACGTGAAAAACCAACATCCATGATCCGGTGGGCCAGGGGAATCAGTGATCAACTTATCACACAGACTGCAAACCCACAAAGAACCGCATGAAATGACCCCCGATATGCTAGGTAGCTATATTATTCTCTCGATATTCTATGTTCTCGATCACTTGTGTTTTTTTTACTCTGTTTTTTTTTGTTTTTTTTGTTTTTTTTGGGGTGAGTTTTTTTTTTTTTTTTTTTTACTCAAGAATCAAGTTGTATTCATTCATTTAAAAAAATAATAATGATAATAATAATAATTAAAAAAAAAACCTGCCTGTTGCCGAATAAGGTGAGCAGCTGTGTAGAAAATTCATTAATTACTGGAGAAAAAAAAAAGATGAAATAATGAGACATTGTTTTAGTTTTTTCCAATTGCTAAAACACAATTTTGCAAACTAGGCTCGTTTTATCAAAACGATAACACAATTCACAAAACCACACACCAGAACTGCAAAACCCCTCTCGTATCCACCAAAATTAAGCACTGCAACCAAAACTACTCATAGCTTTGCCAAAATCAAACTTTTGTACCAAGTGGACACACGTCATTCATGTCACCAGATTTATGTCCCATCAACTACTCACTGATGGGCATAATGCACAGCACTGTCATCTTTAGTATGCTTTGCCATAATACTAAAATAGTTCAAACTAAAACATTCTTCAGATTCTTCACAAGCACAGACATGTTTGAATATAAACACATGCTGTTCAAACTTTTAACAATTTATTTATTTATTTATTTATTTATTTATTTATTTCACAAGTCAGTGCAACATATGCACAGCAGATATGTTTACATTGAAGTGAACAAATGTATGTTCACAAAACAGTAAACAGAAAGAAAACTGCAGGAAAATATATCTCTTGAACGCACCAATCATGAACATCTTTCATGTTTGAGGTGGAAGTTGTCAAAGAAACAGTTTTATCAGAACAGGACATATTTTCAACAAAATTGGGACTGGGAGCTTTTCCTTGTCTGGGATAAAGACCCATTAGCTTCCTCATTCTTCGTCTTTTGGTATTTTGCCATCCATCCATCCATCCATCCATCCATCCATAACCAAAAATTCCGCAACCTCTCGCATCGCATTGTCAGCCCATGGTTGATGACATGATCAACTAAGGTTGCTTTGATTTCATTTGAAAGTTGCTGTCTTGGCCATGAATTCCTCTACCAGCTCTATCCAGCTCTACCCCCCAACTCCCTCATTCTCAGACGCTCTCTCTCTCTCTGCCAAGTCTTCCATTGTTGTTATAAAAAAATATTATTATTTTTTTTTCATCTGTGGCCTTTTTATAGTGCATTGCTTATACTTCCTGATTGAGGTGCTAACAATTTACCATTGAGGTGTTTGGCCAGGCGGCACATATATTAGCCAATTAGCTCATGTATTGTGATTTTGAATGGCAGTGTGTTGCAATGGCAAACATGTGACCTTATGCCAGATTGTTGTGTCTTATGCAGGTGAATCGTGTTCAGTGCATTTAAAAAGTACCATTTGGAATTGGAAATTCTGTGTAAAGCAGAAAATGTGTTTAGAGGTTTGGAGACTTGAGAAGAGGTCTTGCTCTCTGTGTGTCAGTTTAAATAATTGTGCTATGCAAGTCATTTTTGTGTTTTAGCAATTGGAAAAAACTGTAAGATAGATTTTAAATGTTTTATCTATGTAATATTATGTTTGATTAGTAGCTTTGCAGAGTATATTTTGAGTGCATCCATTTAGTGTTGCTACTTTCCCAAATAGTCAAAAATATGACAGGAGGTTCAGTAAGGTAGATTTTCATGTGGCCCAAAACTCTAGCCACATCCCTGATTCCAGTTCCCGTAAGCTTTAAGCAGCTCAAATATGTACTGTACATGTGTCTGGGCTTAAGAAAGGTGCTAGAAAAGTAACACCCGCAACACTGTGCTGCCCGGCTCCAAATTGGAGGCTGAATTAGACACATAGACACTCTGAATTACAAAAACAAAAACAAAACAATCCTAAAAATTTCACATTTTAACATGTTTACGAATATAAAGCACTGGACAAACTCTCCAAGTGTGTTTCTGGCACATACACTTAACAGAGGCTCATTTCAACAAAGGAGCCTTTTCTTGATTAGTCATCCTTGAATATCATGTAATACTTTTGCTGTGCATCATTTGCGTCTCGTCTGTACTTTGTCATCCTCGTCTCGAAATCCCTGACTCCTCTCCCCCCGCTCGCTGCCCTTTCCCGCTCTCCAATTAAACTTCAGCGGCAGGTTTCCATCAGCCGTCTGGTCATCTGCAGCAGAAAGCCTGTCAGGAAATTAACTCATCACTGGGTGACAGCTGCTAATTTCTCCCTCCTCCATGTCACACAAGTGGTCTGCCACAGTTAATAACGAGACATCCTGCACTGATTAGGGAGATACGCACAGGCAGGGAGAGTGCAGATGCATACAATACAGCACACAATCACTCAGTCAGACGCGGAGAATAATAACCGTGCAGATGAACAGACAGGTGTCCATATTTAGAACAGGGCCATCAACAGAATTTGCTGGGGATGCTAGTGGAGGGCATCACCGTGTTTCACGCAATCCTGCTTTCATCGGCACACACTGAAATGCTTCGTCAATACCAAAAGAAGACCAAGGAATATATCGTATTATCCCCCAATCACTTTTTATTAATCAACTATTGATGGTGATTTGGTATTGTTTAGTGATTAAAAAAATAATTCAACAAAATCACACACGGGATTGATGCACTCGCCAACCTTTTTTAAACTGATTAAGTTACTGATTTGGAAACTCTTAAGGTTAACAATAGGGATGTACCGATATGGGCAATACCGTGATATTAAAACTGCCACCATATCGTTGCCGACATGTTCACAATATTTAAAAAGAACACATCTGTTAAAAAAAGTCAGGCTGATTTCCATTTGTGCAGTTCTAGCACCCGCTAGTGGCTAGTTTCTTATTGCAATTTAATTTTCATTAGGGATGTTTTGGCCTTCTATGTTTAAAATCTATGCTAATTGTCGGATGAAGGGGAACCTAATTTGCTTGTGAAGCGATCGATGTGTGCTTGCATTAGCAAGTAAGTGCCTCAATATTGTTATTGGTTGTTTATAGGTGGTTTATATGCATTGCTGTTATGTACAAAAGTACAATGTTGTGCTTTTTTTTTTTTAGCATGAGCTCTTTTTTATTTATTTATTAATTTTTTTCCAATATAGTGATCTTTTTTAAATATTGCCAACCTCCCCACAATATCGTGATAAGTATCGTATCGTGACCTTCATATCGTATCGTGATGTTTGGATATCGTTACAACCCCAGTTAACAATGGTTCTAAATGATTATTCAGTTACTAAAGAATTTGACAATCGATTACTTGCCAATTAATTGACTTCGACACAACTAGTACCCAGACTCTTGTGAAATGTCAGCTAGGAAAGACGCCAGCTCCCCCGCAAGCCTAATGAGGACATGAGGTATAGAAATGGATAGCTTCTTTAACCTCAGTAAAGTCCGAATTTCACATACTGTATGGATTTTTTTTTTATTTGACCCTCAGTGACCTCTCAACATACTTCAGGCTTAAAAATGGTCTACAACAATTTAGTAGAACTTTAGTTTTTGAAATGACTTAGTTGTTCATCACTGACATTTTGAACTTGTAGTCATATGCAATTCATAGCTTATGTTGATGATCCACCTTTGGCAACTATCCCTCTAAAAGTACTTGAGTCCTTTCTACAAATCCAAACAACAATATGTTTATTTAGCATTTTAAGTAGCGTATGGTTGTACATTCTGCAATTGTTGAGCATTCAAATGTGATTCCTGCACTGTGTGGATGTGAAACATTGGTTCTGGCGGCAGATGTGCATGACCTCTGTTAAATGCGCGGCGGGCCTTTACTGAAAGGGGCGGGAGAGAGGGGGGGAAAAAAAAAGCATGAAAAGTGTGACTTTATAAATTCTGCATGAGTGTGAGAAGAGGAGACCAAGACAGGCTGAAAAAGCAGACAGGTGCTTTTGTGAAATTGTTGGCTCCGTGCGCGTTTGCCGGCTTTACTGCTCTTCCACTTCTGCGTGGCCTCACCTCTCTCAACATCCATCTGCAATCCTCTCATTTCTCCTGCCCACTCGTCCACCACTTTCTCTCTGAGCCCACCTCCTCGCTCGCCGAGTGTGTGCGCGTTTGTGTTAAAGGGATGATCTTTTGATGCCCTCGTAGTGTGCGAGTGCTTTCTCCCTCTACTTTTAGCGGTCAGCCATTGTGCTCGCAGCCGTCATACTGCTCTCCCACTCACTCCATCAGAAACTACAGGCCTGTGTAGCGGCCTAAATGAATATTGATTCTCCCTCCAGTGCCAAATACTGCATAGTGTGGGGGGGGCGATGAGTGTTACATGCAATGAAGGGAATAGGCCTGATGGGGGAAAAGGAAGAGAGGATGGCGATTAGGGTGATGGTGATCATTGTGGTGATAATGATAATGGTGATGATAATGACTGTGTTAGTGATCAGAAAGCATGATGGGAGCTATCAGTTAATGCATGTATGCGCATGGAGCTTTCTCAGTGGACGGCGCAGTGCTGTGAACGTAATTGGCGTATTGATGCTGAAATGACGTGACAATCACAGCAAACACGACAATAAAGCGTCAGGACAACAATGAAAAGCTATGGATGCACTTGTTCAAATTGGCTTCAATCTTTATTGGTAGAAATGAAAACAAATTTGGAAAACAGAGAGCTCACAAATAAGCAAATGGCCTTCAAAGTGTCTGCATAATGTAGTCGTAATATAGCCTCAGCGATGCATAAGATGTGCTTTCAAACTATGCAAAACAGTGGTTAGGAACTAATCATATGATAACTACAAAAGAGAAGAAAAAATATAAAGCTTGGCCATAAAATAGGGGAAAACAATACATACACTGCAAGGTTAAAAAGAAGCTTAATTCTAGACAACCTACTGATGAACAATTACAATTTGTGATATTGAACACGGAACAATTTTTCTAAAATGTTGCATGGCATTAATTAAGTTTTGTCTGAGTGCTGGTAAAATACTTCAATTAATCTGGTTATTGATAACATCGTCTTTTCTTGATTGTATAGCAGATGCCTAACTATTTTGTTTTTGTCCTCAGTTTGAGATTCTGTCGAAAAAGAAATAAAGAAATATGTATAACTAAGTTCTCTGACTTTCTACCTTCTCCTTTTGAGTGTATAATTTTTGTTGTAAGAATCATTTAGTTTTTTAACCTGATGTTACTCAAATAAATGATAAAAAAAACAAAAAGCAGATGATAAAAAACTGAATTCATGTTATTCCTCAAATTACGAGGCGTTACTGTCACGGCCCTCGGCCTGCTGCTCCCCCGCGTCAGTCGCTGCCTCCTCTTCATACACGCCTTCCTCCACCTGCAGGGTGCAGTCGTCCAGCTCGGTGATGATGTAGTGGGTGCCCTCGTTGTTGACGATGACCTGGGTGAGACCTTCCTTTATCATCCGCGAGGCCGCCAGCTGCAGCAGGTTTTGCATCTCCTCCTGACCCGGCTGGCTCATCACCTGCATCTCGTTCTCCCGTTTGACGACGGGCTGCTCTTCACTCTGCTCGGGCTCGGCCGCCTCTGGGGCCTCTGAGACCTCATGGACGGCAGACGCCTCTCCGTGCATTTTCTCCCGCTGGCCCATCTCGCTCACGACGCTAAGCAGGGCGTCCAGAGCGGTAGACGACTCGGACATGACGTGACTCTTTCTCACGGCTGCGGAATCTGTGCCTGCTTCCGGAGCTGCGGCCTGCAGCTCGTTCGCGGCCTCCCCTGCCGACAGCACCACATATCGGGCGCTCCCTCCGGCGAGCTGGGCGTCCGCGGACGCCACTTCCCGACCCGAGGCCACCACGTGTCCGTCTTCTGTGATGTGCAGCACCTCCGCCACCTGGCCCGCCATGGCCAGGGTCTGCAGGGTGGCGGCTGCAGACTCCTCCAGCGTCTGCTCGACGGCCACTTCGCTATCGCCGTAGCCTTGGATGATGATGACCTGCTGGATATCTCCATCGCCTTCATTGATGAGCTTCCTGTCCACGGAGGATTCCACTAACTCCGTCTCCACAAAAGCAGCCCCCTGGCCTTTAAGACGGCACTCAAAAGCTTTGGAGACGATACCTGGGGACAGGCAAAGGAGGGGGAGCATATTACCACCACATTGCCTTTTAACATGTATTCTAATACCAGATCAAGCCCAAACATATTCAAACAAGCAAAAATATGATGGGCGTGACCCCCACTAGTCTATAAACAAATAAAGCAGATTATTTCATCCATTTGTATCCAACTCAAGGCGAGACCATTTTACCAAAAGTACCATCAGGCTCGTATTGTGAACATCTGACGTGAATTTCAACGGTAGAGGACGGTGTTGACCAAAGTGTCAGACATCAGAGGCGTCATTTAGGAAGCGTACCTAAAACGTGTGTACGAATGCCAAGCGTGGGATTTATCAGTTTGGACTTGGGTATAACCAACAACCATGATACAGGGGTCACGATACGATACGCATCGCAATACATGATCTTCAAGGCGATACATTTCCCAATATTTTACATTAATTTACTTGCATTTTTATTGTAGCAGTCATATGTATACCTAAATGATATGTTGATTATGCTGTTTGTCAAAAATGATTTTGTTAGCAGCTCTTCTGGTTTACCACCAAGCGGCATGCCTGGTCTAAATGTGCAGAGCAAGGTGCCACTTTCACAGACACACCAGGAAACAAAACCTTAACAAAACCTTACGGTAGAAGAGTGAAACAACCGATAGAAGAGCGATGAGAGCACCACAAAAATGAAAGAGTTCCCAAACATTTCGAGTCATACATTAAGTCAATGAAAACGCAAATAACACAACAAATTCAACTCTGTGAACAGGATATGATTTCATTCAATCAAAGCACACACAATTTGAAATCTAAGTGGGCTGGAGGAATTAAGGCACGATTCATTCATTCTCTGATTTGAACGACAATGTGCGCATGCCGCTCGATCGCTGGATGCCCGGGGCAAATGGATAAACCGATAATGGAGTCGACGGGAGTAGGATGACGTATGTTTCAGGAACATGTCAACGTATCGGAGCATTCACACGTGATATGCGCACTCGAGGATGTTGCAACGTGCCCCTGTGCACAATATGGGGCCCCCCTTCCAAGAACAATTGTCTGCCCCAAAAATGATGGTAGTAACCCCCGTGCATGAGCATAGCAGTTTAGAACAGGTGGGATTTATCAACACATGACTTACTGGTGTCCGCACATTTGATAAATACAGAATTTAAATTTCAGTCGTGGCCAGAGACAGCTGTGTTTCAAATAATGATATTCGTGTGACTTAATTTTTGATATGACTCAGAATAGGAAGCTACAATACAGCCAGACAAAATGTAGCCTGTACTAATTGAGCCATGTGGTGCCCTCTTGGATTTCAGGTTGGCATGGCGTTACCAAGGTAAATAGGGACGGTGTTAAAATGTCATTGTTTGAACATCATGATCAGTAATGCCTGGTGTTGACACAAATGCACTCATCTCTTCATGAAAAAAAGCAATATCTAGTAGGAGTAATAGTGAAAAAGGGACACTGCTCATGTCTACTAAAGCTTCTGAAAATGGATACATTTATTTGTACGACCGTCAAAAAACAAGGTCAGAGCACATTTCACCTTCTCCAACAGCCACCAGCAAAATAAGAAAAGAAGAAAGGTTAAAAATAAAAGAACCCTTTTTAAAAGGAACACGTTAAACATCTTTCATGTTTTGTTTTGTTTTGTTTTGAATGTATGGCTCAGCTGACGTTGACATTTTTAGAGGTCCAGTATTTAATGCTTAGATGACATCACAAAGATCTCTTAAGTGTATGGCGAGACAAAATCATCCATCACTGGTGTACTTATCTCTCCCAGACATTTCATGTCTAGCAACAAAGGTGACAAAGTGATCTTAAAGTCACATTTGTTTGTACAAATTTTGCTTTGGCTTTGGAAATCAATCAACAAAAAAATAAAAAAATAAAATAAAATAAAACACTGGTTTGCAATCATCGACTGACTAATATTTGCTGTTGGTGTTTTGTTATCTAAACTTTTGTTTGCATTGCATTATTTGAGACATTTTTCCTCTATGGATAATTGTCTTGTTGACAAACTTTGGCAATATGAAGTGCATAGTCAGACATTATTGTTTAGTCTTACGGTGCTCATTTTGGTAGTGATATAAATTAGGATGGTTTGTCTATTGTGGAGGTCTGGAATGTGCGCTACAGAACTGATTGTACATCAGTTTTATATCTGGTCACTTAACTTACTATATGACAGATTATGTCAAATGTGTCTTAAATGGAATGCAGATTGTGCACATGTCGTACTTTTAGGTTCACTACTTGAGAGTAAATACATGCTGAAGAGACAATTTGGTTGTCATTTCAATCATTATTTGAGTCATATATGAAATTAATGTTTACATCATAGTTAAGAAAGAACAGATGGTGGGGTGTACCTGAAAGAGGTGAAAACAAACAGACACAAGAGCTAGGAAGTTGTTTAGCAGCAGTTCCTTCCTTCCTTCCATCCATCCATCCATCCATCCATCGTCTTAACCGCTTACTCCTCACAAGGGTCGCGGGAGTGCTGGAGCCTATCCCAGATGGCTTCGGGCAGTAGGCGGGCTACACCCTGAACTGGTTGCCAGCCAATGGCAGCAGTGACATACAATGTGTACAACTTTTAAGAGAAAAAAAACGAAGAGGTAAGATTCCATCCATACATCCATCCATTTTCTTAACCACTTGCTCCTCACAAGGTTCGCGGAGGGTGCTGGAGCCTATCCCAGCCAGTTGCAGAAAGAGGTAAGATTGTATTTTAATAACTATTACCACTGATGACTACAAAGCACCGTCTGTAAAAATGGACGAGACCTTTATTGCAATATACCAGCATGGCCTGGCCTTAAAGTGTTCTGTGTTTCTACTTTTTGTTTGTTTTTGGCGAAGTATGATTGGAGATCATTTTAAAGTTTTTATATTAGGGATGTCCTCAAACATTTGCTACAGTAATACATTATTACAGTGGGTCTCTTTAAAATACACATATCAATAAATAGAGGCATCAGAATCGATATTGCACATTTATTCATAAATGTTCCTGGCACGTCTTTGAAAGCTGGTCCTTGCTGTGTAGTGGGTACACATTTAGCCTGTCTAAACCGGAAGCACTGCTAACATTAGAAGAAAACATTTTGCTGTCCAGCATAATAAAAATGTCATGAGTATACATATGATTGTTTCATAAAAATGTATGTATTGTAAAATATCGGGCTACATATTGCCTTGAAGGCCATATATCGGGATACATGCGTATCACAATACATCGTATACAATATATCGTGACTCCTGTATCGTGATACACATTGCATCATGAGGTCGTTGGAAATACCAGCCCGATTTTATAATAGGTATGGATCCTAAAATTACAAACGATACTAATAATTTTTTTCCCCTCTGATTTTTCTTCCATCCCTGTGAATCTTGAACTTTGTTGAAGGCATTTTGGACAATTTTATGCTTTTCTGGATACTTTTTTTTTTTTTTCCAGCATGGCAAACTTAAATGGTTTTATTTGAGGTGAACTAGAATGTTCGGAAAGCTCATTGAAAGTTTTTGCCTCGATGCAAAAGGCCGGTCATTTTTTCTTCCCCTTTTCAGCATCTGTACTGATTAACTTCTGCTGATAAACTTCTGCTTATATCGACTGCATTGACCGGATGCCATGGAGTAGTTTCGATTGCCAATGCCAACATGCTCAAAGCAACTGGACTAGTTGGTCGGTGAGGATACCCCAGAAAGGCTGTGCGATTACCATAGCCAACATGAAGCTTTCAATATATAGCCCCGTTCAATAAATCTGCTTTTCTAGAGTACTTCATTTGTTTATGAATATAAATCTCACATTACTGTACATAGGCTACATGTCTATAAAATGTTCAGGCGGATGGATGTGAGTTTATGTCTCGATTAGTACACGAAGTGCCTGTATGTGGTTGTGGGCGTGCTTATGTGGTGCCATGGGGGTGGTGAGGCTATGCATTGCGAGTGAGTGTGTGTCACATTAGCCATGGGGTGCTGTTGTCAGGTCCCAGTGGCGGCCTGCTGAGGTTTATGGAGTGTCACTCAGTCGCCAGAGCCGTGAATCAAGTTAATGTTGCACATCCCATCTCTTGTGCTGTCCTGCACTCCCGGTGGAAGAACAACATTTGAACAGCATGATTTGGCCCTGGCGAGAGGTTGATGCCTGTTTAATATGTGTTCTGAGTGTTCTAAGTGACTGATTCCTTTAAATGGAAGTACTAGAGAGGATGAGCGGGAAAGCAAAGAAGGCTGCTTCATTGACTGAGATGTGAAATAAGATGGAGGCTTGCTGAGAGGAAGAAAAGTAGAAGCAGAGACAGTTCATGATGTCGATTTGACTTTCAATCACAAAAATGTCCAGGGAAACTGTTACTGGGAACACTGGGATAATAATAAGAATCATAATGATGCTATGATTTTTGGCTCAGTGGAACTGGTATCATTTTTTTTTTTTTTTTTTTAAAGCAGCACCACCGGGCAGTGCTGTTTTTGGCAGCCATTTTAGTTCTAATCTGTCTTTGTATACATGTGAATTCATATTGCACATATTCACTTGTTTTTTTTGTTTTTGTTTTTTGCTCGACATAGCTAGTATGAAGGGATTAAAATTACAAGGAAATCACACGATGTGCCATCACAACAGTCACAAGTCTACTATTGACAACAGCAGATCCCTGCAGCACAGATAGGCCCAGCAATGTAGTGTGATCACGGGGTTTGGTGGGGAGGGCGTGGGGGTGGAGTTGTTGTCATCGCAAGTCATGCGAGTTAGGTGTGAGTCTTGACCTCTGCCAAAATCCTAAGACATACTCACTGAACACCTGGGGTTCGATTCAACCCAGGTTAAGAACCACTGGTGCACGTGAGGCAAACCGACTATGTTGAGGACTGTCATACATTCCAGCTTCCTTTTGAACTATCAGTGTGAGGTGAGCCTCACATTCTGAATGTCAAACAGAACAACCTCAAATATTTTCGTCCAGTCTCGTTTCACCAACAAAATCTTGCACACATCTTGTCACGATTTTGTTATCAAGGAGCAATATTTAGTCCGTCACTGATAAATGGTTATCGTAAAAAATAAAAAATAAAAATCATTTTGTCCTCGTCATCATTGACAAATACAACACTGCCTATGGGGGAAATTAATTGCTTGTGAAATGAATGCTGAAGTTTGTAGATGATGATTCTGGTACTCTTTAAGGACACTTAAGTGTTAATATGAGGAATTTAATTGCATGTGTGGGGAAGATGACTAGTCTAAGAGCAATTCGTGTGTTTGCATCCCAGTTGGGTGTATGCTCCAGATGCAATTATTGATCACTGGATCAATGAGCTGGCCAGAAGCGAGGGTCCAGGGCCTCTAAGTGGCATTATTTAAACTCAGAGAGGCCACCAAGGGAGTGGTCAGACAGCACTTACCAGCAGTTACAGAAATTAACCTTAACACTGAGACACCAGTGCGTGCACGCATGCAACCAATTACACTTGCTGGAACACACATCAGCTCAGAGCAAAGTTTAGGTTAAAGTGTACCTTGGGCGCCACATTTCCAGGTATTGATGGGGATATGGACCAATATTGTAAAGTTTGATAAATATTTGGTGTTCCCCTTTTTGTGTCTAGTCTTGTATTTGCCAAAAATATTTTTTATTATATATTAATAATTAATAATTATATATAAATAATTTTAATGGCTAATTTTAATGCGTGTTGCAATGTGATGCCACTCACACCCATTAGTTACTATTCAGTGATATGCCGGATTGCTTCCCTATGGATATGGTTATATAGACTGGGATATTTATTTAAACAGAAAGGAAATAATCTGACCCGTCACACAGACTTCTGGCTCACATCCGGCAGCTGATTACTTACATGCGCAACAGAACCTCGTCTGTCACCAAACCGTCAGTGATAGATTGAAAGACCTTCCGTCAGTACTGACTGTGGAGAGTTGCGAGAATGACTCAGATTCGTCCAAAAATGCCGTGTTGAATTGGGGGAGCCGGCTGAGCAAAGAAGGCTTTCAACGTGGTGAGGTCACAGCTTTGCTCCTTGCAGGCAAGCATGGCTACATATTTTAGCTGTCAAGGCGTCTCCACAAATAAGTTCTGGGAGCTATTATAAGCTTGCCTAATATAACCACTATAACAAAAAATGTGTTTGGCTGCTGTTTTTATTGATAAACCATATAGTTCTCTTTCCCAGCACCACAGGTACACTTCAACCTGCACCTAGAAGCCGAACACATGAGAATAAATAAATAAAGCAAAATTGCCAACATTGCTAGTGAACACACAAATACCGTATCAAACCATAACACTAGAGGACAACAAAACACGGTCAAAATCTGTTCCAGGGTCAATGGTGGCAGCACTATGAAAGGTCAAAGTGGAATAACACAGAGCTCTGCACAATCCGTTTATCAAGCGATTACCTTCAATTATAGATATGAAGGCAGCGTAGTTAAAAAGAGCAAGATGGAGACCTCTGAACCTGACACACATATGGCTGTTATTTGTGTGTGTGTGTGTGTGTGTGGGGGGGGGGGTTACAGAGTAGCGGTGTAACTGTGTGTCACTAGTGCAGGTTATTTTGAAGGTGACATTGTTAAGCAGATCAAGTATCAGTCCGGGATGTGTCCAGGTCACCTAAGAGCAAGAGTATTGTGGCAATCTACACTTATTATTAGTTTTATTTCATGCACCTAGCTTGATTTGTTTTAGTTAATGTGTCATTATTTTTATTTAGTTTTATTATGACTGCAGTATTATGTTATTATTAATTTATGTGAATGTATCATGTGAATGCTCAGGCTAAACCACCATGTGCATGCAATACGTTTGCAAGCATACATTTGCTTGAAAACAAATTATTACAAAAAGATGCCTTGCAAAGGGGATAATGCTCAGTTTGAACTGACACTGCTATAGAGGTATTAACAATATGTACTGATATGTATATATGTATGTATTAATGTATGTGACAGTTTGAATCCAAATTTTAAATTCTTATTTTTGTTAAGGATGAATATTTGACACAACTCTTGTCTATGTATCCTTATACACTACTTTTTTTTTTTTTTTAGCATGTGTATCTGCAAACAAAGAACTCCTCAGCCATGCATGTATTTATTATTGCTTTTAATGGAGTGTATTTATGGTTCTTTGGTCAAGATGTGTATATGGTGACCTTAACTGACTCTCGACACCCATGAGGCCTCAGGCAGACATGCATGTATGTTTTCTTTGTGTGTATGTGTGTAAAATATAGAGGGTCAGTTGAGGTCCATCTCGTGATGGCTGTACTTTGTCTGGTCGAGACAACCGCTACTGTCACCTTTACAAATGCCATGAATCAACACCACGGAGGACAGGCCGGTCGACCAAAAAACAACCAATTATACAGTAGCCAGATTGACACCAGGTGGACAGGGCAGAGAGATGGAGATTCACTCAACCCACTGCAAGGACGAACAAACAGAAGAGAAGGAGGGCACAGGCTGACAGAGGGCCTTCTGGCCTGCAACACCCACACAAGTTAAAGTCAGTACAGTGATATCTCACAATTCAATTTGATTCAACGACAACTTAAGTGTTTAGTAAGCAGAACTGCCAACTTATAGAAGTTCCATAACATTTTATTTTTTTTTAAGTTTCCATATTCTTTACATTTTGTCAAGAACATTACCACCGCATAGTTATTGCAGTATATTTTGTAGGGTAATAGGATAAAAAAAAGAAATAAATAAAAACAAAATAATGATGCATACTGTTCAATTGCACAACATAATCATAACTTTATAACATGAATTGTTAATATATTATGCTTCAATATTTGTAATTGCAATATATTTATTGCATCAAGTATTTGAGATGTCAGTATGATTCATAATCTGCAAGATTTGATACCTCTGGAAAAAGTGCTAGATGGTTTCAATGAAACCAAGTTCATAGTTTTCGGCACTAGACAAATCACTCATCAAGTCAAAATTAGGGTGAAGTTAATTGAAATAGAAAGCGTGTATGAAAATAATTTCCTTGGAGTAGTTATTGATGATATGTTGGAAGCCAGTGAGCCACATATAGAAAATGTTAAAAGGAAAATGTCAAAAATCATAGGGATACGCTATAAAACTAAGGAGGCCCTTAACATGAAATCGCTATATACATTATACAATTCATTATTATTACCATATCTGACCTATTGTGTGGAAATCTGGGGAAACGCATATAAAACAAATACTGACCCTTTTTTTTTTTTTTTAAACTTGGGGGGTTAGGAAACACAGACATGCAGTAACAGTGGTCAAAAGGTCAGTGTCCTGCTCTCAGCTCTTTTTCTGCTGACAGTGGATGACCCAGTATAATCTAGTCCACAATAACTCTAACTCTATCCCCCTCAGGGTTAGGTCAGCGGTATAAGAAGAAAGGAAACACAACTACAAATGAATACGACAACTTAGGAGGTGTTTTCTCCATTAATTGGGTAATACAGAATGGAGAAGATCTGCGGAGTGGTACATAACAAATGTACTATATCACTCCCAGATATCTTAATTTACGAAATAATTGTACTAAATTACCCCAAAAACACGCTGCTGCATGATTACAAAAGAGAAACAGTCTCTGAGTGGCGAGGGAAAAAATGTCTTTGGTCATTTCTTTGATAGCAGATAAGAGCAACACTGATATTGGCCATTGATATTGGCCTTGAAACCCATCAGACGATGCATTTTTCAGCAAATCAGATATGAGTAATTTAATACTACTGGTTGACATGCTGGTTATTTCCTTGATGCTGTAAATCTTTGTGATTTGCTCTTTACAGATGAAGGTCACAAATGATCAGTGTGATACAAGCATTGAAGAACGAAAAAAAACAAAAAACAGAATGAATATAAAAACCTCATCTAGGAAAAAAAATATGACATTTGACATACAATATGATAACAACAATCACTTTCTCTCTTTTCCCTAATAAGCATTCTTTCTATTTCTCAAGCCCGTATCCTTCCTCTCTCCTCATTTTTTTCCTTTCAAAATCTCGGGAGGTGGACCTTTGATTGCTCCTTTAATTAGCCATGTCAGACGGCTCAGTGGATTTACTTGGGATGTTGAACTTGTGCAGATAATTATGTGCCTCTTCCTTTTCCTCTCTATTGCTACATTTACCATCTTCCACCATCCATCCCTCCATCTTCCTTTCACTTGGCCCCCTATCTATCCCTCTTACTCACTCTCCTCTGATTTAATGATTAATTATGGATGTGAGCTTGAAAATGAAAGCTTTTCTGCTAATCAAAATGAAATGTCCCTCATTCTTGTAATTACAGTGTGAACAGTCTCTTTGTTGCCATGGACCGGCCTTCACTGTGATCTGCAGTCGATCAAGGCAAATGAAATAAATTATCGTATCATAATGACTTCAGAATGCACCTGAATTTCCAAATAAAAAGTCGATTGAATTTGACTTGTAATATAGAAACAACAAAGACTAACTACACTACATTGGAAAGAACAGAATGTATACAAATGCTCTAGTTGAACCTAGAATGACACCTAGAAACCAAAGATATGCACTTCAGAATCATTGACAAGGTGTTTTCTTTCACATAGGTCCTTTAGCTTACTTGGCCTTCCACCCACCGTGCTGTCTTTACTGGGTATTTACTTAACAGAGGCATACTCAAAATACTTATCGTCTGATGGCTCTATATATAGGGCCGACGAACGAGATTGTGAGAGCAGAGGCAGGCGCGGTGGGAGGTTGCTCCTCTAATCTCCATCTCCAGGCTGACAGGCTTGAAAAGGCCTTAATGAATGGATCTTTTCATCTGCACGCCTGTGTGTATGTGACAGTATAAATATTTAGCAATATTGGAGTCAGCTCGTGATTTTACACAGATGGAGTGATTGATGCCTCAACCCCCTGACACATGCCAATGAACATGCTGGAGATGTTATATAAACCACAGCCTCTCTCTCCCTCCAACACTATCCTATCCAGCTCACTTTCTCTCCATGTTTCACACTGCCTCCTCTGCTCTCCGCCTCCTTCCCAGCTTGTCTTCTCACTGCTGATTCGCCTTCTGTGGCGCTGCCAATTGGCTTCCTTGTTTAATTTCTATCATACATTGTGGCGTCGCAAAGGTTAAAACAGAGCAAACAACCTGACAAGGAAGGTCTGAGCAGATGAGTGCCTTGTCAACACTGTAGAGTGAATTTTGAGTTTAGAAATTATCTACAGAATATTCAGGATGTTTGCCTAATGCTGCATATGACTTGCACGTCTGCTTCACAGTTAAAAGCTGCAGATTGGACGCTCAGCTTGTTCTACTCCTAAACGCTAAAAACATGTCTCACGTGCAGTCAGAAGACGTGGGATAGGTACCATCTTACCTTGATGAGGACAAGCGGTGGAAAATTAATGAATGATCCAATCATTGTTGTGTTATTGGATAGTGACTTTTGAAAAGTCGAACAAAGGCCATTTTTTTTCTCAGTAAACTTTTAGATATACACAAGATCAAGATTGTTATGTGGACAAACTCAGCATTTTCAGTTTTATTGTGATTCATATGCTCTTGTTCACATAGTATATTAAGACTGAACACTGGGTCAGTCCACACGTACATACCACCCAAACAAAATATCTTCGCCCACACAGACGCAGAAAACGATTCAGACAACATTCAGTTCAACAAATACATTTGCCTTCTCTTTTGCAAGAACAAACCAGACCTTACTACTCATTCCTTGACCATACTGACTTGAGGGTCAATATTTCAGATTTAGTCTACCAGAGACACAGTGAAGAAAAGGCCAAATAAATGTGGATTATTTGTGTTGATTCGGAGTAACATGCCTTAAAAAACCTTAAAGGTACACTCAGTATTATACAGTGGCATCTAGTGGTGAAATAAAAAGTCATTCATTTAAAAAAAACAAATGTTTGTGTTAGTAGTAAGTAAAAAGATATGTTGTATCGCATAAACATACTTTTTTTAAAATATAACGGTAAGTCTATAAATCACTAATTATTTTACATGGCCGCGCCGCGCCTTCTAGTGTCCGCCATGTTTCGCTGCCATCTTTCTGCAACAGGTGCCGTCAAAGACAAATTTCAGCAATCCATTTCTTAACGCGTTTTTGGAACGCCTTTGCAGACGCACTTCCGGTTTGTATGGCGACCACAAGTAAACGAAGAAGAAGAGTTTCCGGTCCCCGAAGAGAGCATTATCAAGCATAACAATTGCTTTGGGAATTTATTTTATTTCAGCGCGACAAAACAAGAGTTTATATTGTAGCCGCATTTGCCAGATGGAGAGAAATGAGGAACAGACTAGGTTTGGGAAGTGCCGGTGCCTTCGACTGCTTTCTACTTGACCGGTAAGTAAGAGTACAATTGTGTTTACGTTTTGAGAGCGAGAGAAAAAGTATACACCGTACTAATTAATACAATGTTCGTACCATTGTTTTGCGATCACTGTATCTGTTGATTAGCAACTCCACACAACTCGAACGATTTCGTTATGTAGCTACTTTGCTTTGCTTTGAAAAAAATGATTCCCGCTGGCAGGTTATATTCAGAGTAAATGCGCAAGTTATTGTGTAATGTAATGTAACTGTGATTTCGGAGGTATATTTGCCCATAACTTCAATTGAGAATCTAAAGCATACTGTATTAGTGGAGGAGTTGAAAATTATTATTTTCGTTGTGGTTGGTGAAAATAGTGTTCTCGAAATTAATTTTCGGCAGGGAATAACTTTCTGGACTTAAATGCTGGCTGTACCGTAAGCACTGCTAGAGTCTGAACTCTCACTCAAGTGTGTACTGGTCCATTGTGTAATTGGGTGCACAATAATTTACAGGCTGCTACGTTTTCCACGGAAACTCGACAAGCAAGCAGCCTTTGCATATTCTATGCAGTATGCAGTTAAGTTACTTTAATCTAGCTAATACAATGTTTTGGGGGCTTTGTTGGAAATGTGGTGACATATAGTAGTATCATCAATTATTTTATTTTTTTTAATTTTGTTTTTGTTTGTGTCACACTAGATCAACAGCCAAACTTGAGGGGTTCCAGAACCATATTCTGATGTAAACAAGCATTCATGCACCGTTTAAATAGATCACCGACCTGCAAGAAAAAAAAATATCAAGGGGAAAGTCAGCAGCCAAATTGGAATGCCCCGAATAAGGACACTTCGGTTGGAGAACCCCAGAAGGCTTCGGTGTTGTACCACCAGTATCTCCACCTACCATATCTGAGCTGCAACAAACTGAAGTCAGCCGACGTCTTGGCATGTCATTTACATATGGACGGTATTACACACTACATTAACTTTTTGTGTGACGCAATACGGAATGGTCACATGTACAAGCACCACTTGTTTTACACAGGACCTGCTGACCAGGTGTCTGAAGCCATGGAGTGACTCCTCCCTCACTTTCCTCAGCAAGCCTTTGAAGAATATGATATCATCGTAGGTGGGAACATGCCCTCACTCCATAACATGTACTTGTGCAGTCAAGGAGCATGTCAAACTTAATAAAACCAGCAAACATTGAAGTGACTTCATTATTACTGCAGTCTGTTCACACAATCAATGGTTAACCCTTCCTTAATTTTGCCCCAATAACATCATAGAGTAGGCGAAAAGTAGTGTTACAGATCATACTATGTGTTCGGGAGAGTTTGAGGAATGTTGCAATGTTAATGGGGGGCAATGCCAGCAAAAAAAAACAAAAAAAAAAAAACAAACCAAAAAAAACATCATGGTATTGAGGTAATCAGATATTTTAGCTGTGTACAACACATACCTGCTCTGTAACACTACTTTTGGCCCAAACCTGTATGTCTATTTTCCATATATTGAAATGCACAGAGTATTGGTAAATTTCTGGAACAACTGCAATTCATGTAGCTCATTATATTCTAACAGCATTTTTTTTTTTTTTTTAGTTAATATGTTCATTTCATGTAGACTTTTATTTTACTTTATTTTATTTATTCATTTTCATGTACTGTACCTTACATTGATTGGACAATGAAGAATTTCTTGTCATTGCAAGCATTTATAATAATTCTCCAGGCTTTTGATGTTTTACATTTCTGGACATGTAAAATAGTGTTAGGTTAGGTGTCGAATGAACACTGCATGTTGACGCCAAAGGAAATAGTATTTTTTAGTTATTCAAAATGTACAAATTAACACACAACAACAATATACAAGTTATACAAACTACAACAAACCAGTGTCAGACATGGAGTAATTATATGCCAGGTAAAAAACCTTTATATTGTCCTCGAGGATCTGGGAAAGTGTCACTTATTTGCCACAAGTCCACCAAGGTGCTGCAGTCTGGGAACCAGGTACAGGAAAAATCATGGTGGTGCTGATGTGCCAGCAATGTGTCAAAAAGTATTTCTTGGTGTCAGTCTATTGGTTTGGTTTAGGATATCTTCATTCCTCCAGGGTCATTTCCTGTACGAGTCTCTGCAAGAAGGTAACAATTGTATGTCAGATGAGGTATCAAACAATGAACTGAAAGTCACTGAGCCAATGAAGTACACATTACATGAGCAAGACTATTTGTGAAAGCCATGTAAATTCCTGCACATCGAATTACAAAGAAGCTGTTGTATCTTCAATCAAAACTAATTAAGTTGCTTAGTGATATTTATTAGGTAAAATTGTTCAACATGGTGACAAATCGATATCTGAGAAAAGGGTTTCAAATGTTTTTGTAAGCAGCACTTTTCTGAGTGGTTAGTAGCAACAAGACACGGGGGGAGATTGACGAGTCTGAGTTGCAGTTGTGTAGTTCAGTTAACACCATTGTTTTTGTACGATATACTAAACATATCTGCAAACGATGTAATCTAAATACCACATATTCCAAGCAAAGGTACGATTTGAGCCATTCACATGCATGCTCGAATGGATTATTTTTCCATGCTGACATAATTGTACGTTACATGACACCGCGTTCTCTTCCTCGTCGTCTCCCTCGCCCTCTTTGAGATGGTCCAAATGTCTATAAAACATATAACATAACTGTGTGTTCTCTGTTGCATGGTTTAGTTGCACTAACAAATATGAACATAGATAGCCATTAGCATTAGCTGACGTACAGTATTTCCTAACAATGCCACAAAAATATTAATTCTGAAATTAAATGACTAAATCACACATTTAGGGATCTGTACAGTATGTCTAACAAATGCAATTCACTTACGTCATCACGTTTGCGCTTCTGTTATGGTGAAATCGGTGGTAGGCTGTTGAAGTAGGGTCTCTCTGGGACACCGTAGTTCGTGTGCTTAAAATCATTGCATTCTCTTGTTTGACCGATAGATGGCGGTCGTGAGCTACACACTGGGGCTTTAAAAAAAAACTTGCCTTAGAAAAAAAAAAAAAAAAAAAAAAGGAATAATGGGAATACATTATGCATGCATACATACATACATACATACATACATACATACATACATACATGGTACATACATACATACTGTATTATCACACAGCTGTAACATATACTTTGCACAATCAATTAAAGTGAAGAAAATGCTGAAGATGTCAACCTTGCTCTCGCAAGATGAATTCTCGCGGTATTTGTGAGTTCACAAACCCCGAAGAATACATCTTGTACCACTCCCGCAGACAACCGCCGTTCCCGAACCACTGATGCTTCGGACCAATCACAGAGCGACATTATGTTTGGGGGCGGGATATGCAACTGTGACGAAACCAGGAAGCCAGCGCCGACGCAGGGGCTAACAAACAAACCTAATAGACGAATGGACGCTGCAATTAATTATGTTCTCACAAAATTACTCTCCGTTTCCTTGTTGAATGTTGAACAGCGAGGGGCGCTTCGTGCATTTCTAGCATGTAAGATGTTCGTGCTATTTCCCCCCTTCGACAAGAATGAACACGAAATTTTCACCTGTGGCCGTGATTGGTTAAAACAAACGTGTAGAATGTCGCATTGTCCAATCAGCTTGAATTATTGTACAGAATGTCCCGCCTTTTCCCGACGAAATTACTGTGGGGAGCTATTGCCAGGTTATGAAGATATGTTAACATCGTAACTGTCATCAATATATCCTGGATATGTATTGTTTCATTTGGAGAAATTTGTAATTCGTACTTTTTCACTTTGCAATCTCATTCTCATTTATAACATCAGTCTGAATGTAACTGTCCTTTATTGTAAATATAATTCTGTGATAAGCCACTCTCTGCCACTACCAGTAACGCCAACAAAATCGAGCAATACCTAGTTCAATTCAAATTCGCTTCTACCACCCATTTACATAGTATTGATTTGTATTTCTTCTGAAATGAGAACAATTAGTCTTTTACTTGGCCTCCATTTATCATCTACTGTACAGTTGTGCTATTGTGCTACCTAGTCAGTCGCTGTCTTTAAAACTCAGCTGGAGGGTTCTTTTCTTGGCAGCCAGCACAAGAGAAGAAACGACAAACAAAGCGATGGTAAGATAGAAGACCAGTAACATTGAGACATTTCTTTTCTGTCTATAGCAAAAAAACTAAGAAAAAAGTATGACTAAAATCTTGAATAAAAAAATAGGGTGCAAGCATGGACAATTCAAAGTCTTCAGAACTTAGAATACATGTTGTTGGATACTGCAATGATGATTTGTACAATCCAGACATTGTGTGAGCTCGCCTCTAATTGCTATTATTCGATACAATGACCACCCTTCTAAATGTCTGACATTAACATGTACCATAAAATGCTAAAACACAATAAAGCATTTATATCACGCCATTAGTAGCAATTTAATTTCTGCTATGGCAGAAGAGTGGCAGCTGGGGCTGACTAGCAGTGATCAGGAGACTTAGCCCCAATAAACCACCTGACTGACATGGTGATTTGTGACTGACTGACTTGATAAGTGGCTGGCTCTTTCAGTGAATCAGTTTGTGCGTGTAGGCGTGTGTGTGCGTGAGTGTAACATAATGTCTCCTTCAGCCATGGCCAATGATGAATGAAGCACGTGAAATAATTCATTTCTCTTAAGCTTTACTTACCCTAATTATGTTTAAGAGCCTGTAACAACATTTAACTTGACCAGTCGTGACCATTACTGTGGTAAACACTAGGGCTGGATATCTTTGTGAACCTGGCGATACGATATATATATATATATATATATATATATATATATATATATATATATATATATATATATATATATATGTATATATTAGGTGTCAGTCGATTAAAATTTTTGAATCGTAATTAATCACTGATGATTAATCGCACATTTTATACCTAAATTTATATAAAAAATTTCAATAAAATGTAAATTTTTTCTTTTACATGTTCTATTGGTTAATGTTGATGTGGACGTTTCTGCTGCTTCGCGACTGGAATTCTCTTAGAGGCTTTCCAAATAAGAAAGCGGTCGTTAATCGAGTGTTCAAAAAATTTAGTGCCGTTAAATGCACTTTAAGTTAACGAGATAATAACGTGATAATTTTGACACCCATAATATATATATATCCATCCATCCATTTTCTTAACCTCTTGTTCCTCACATGGGGGGTGCTGGAGCCTATCCCAGCTTGCTTCGGGCAGTAGGCGGGATACACCCTGAACTGGTTGACATAGCCAATCGCAATATTATATATATAGTATTTCTTATATTTCATTATTGGCAATTACTGTATACTAACCTCATAAGGCAATTTATTTGTGCAAATTAAGTTTTTTTTCATTTTTTTTTTATAATTATTTGTATTATTTTAAACTTCCTTACGCTAAATGTTTTAAAGTTTGCTGATTGTCATTGTATGTTCTTTTAGTAAATTTTGTAACCTACTTTTATTTATGTTCTTCCTCTGAATGTTAACTACTGTTTGTTGATGCTTGTGTTGTGTTTCCTTGTGTAAAGCACATTGAGTTGCCTTGTGTATGAAATGTACAATACAAATAAACTTGCCTTGCCTTGCTAATGCTTCAAAGAACATAATGTTAATTCAAGCACCAAAAAAAAAAAAAAAGATTAAAAACATCACTTACCATTTAGCTACAACACATTTTCAACATGTATTACTACACTGAGAAATGAAACATGAGCTGGATGAATGAATAACCACAAGCATACAGAAGCATACAGTACAGTGTTGTTGTGTTTATTCTATGATGAATAAAGTTGGCGTTTCTGCACATTACTGGACGTAAAAATCAGAAGATGAAGCTTCACTGTTAACTTTTTTGAGTGTTTTGGTTTGGGTCGCTGTCTCGGTCATGTATAATACAGACGAAGGAAGTGGGCATCGTATTGCTTATTCAACTGGGGCTTTATTCAATTCAAGTTTCAGCAGCAACCAATTTATAGTGTGACATTTTGGTCGTGGAATAAAAAGCTTGATCGCTGTAAACTAGCGCGCACCCGCTACACACACATACAGATCTCACTTGCCGCGGTATCTCCTCCTCCTCCTCGTTCTCCTCCTTGCGCACACAACATACCAATCGGGGTTCACGACACTACTTTCCAATAACATTTTGTGCCGCTTCACACCGCTGATGTGAAGAGCATCGATCCGGGTTAGTAAGACGTTAGCTTTTGCCTAACGTGGCCAAGTGCCCTCGTCGTCTTTCAGACTCTATCAAAAAGAAGAACGGAGCTGCGAGCAAGCGGTATGGCCGAGGAGGCCGCCCCAACCCACCTTTTTGTCGGATAAATGTTTGGCGAGCCTCCCTTGTTCTCCTCTGGAGGTGCCCTGTCTTGAAAAAGTGGTTTCGGAAAATGTAGCGTCCGCTAGTTTGACTGCTCATGAATGAATTGTGGCACATTACATCACCGCAGCTATACAAATCTGATTCCAGAAGATAGCGGCTTCTGTAATCATATTACAGCCAGAAAACGGCAACGTTAATTGTTTTCTGTAATAAAATATAGACAATCGGTAACTGTGGGCAACTCTGTAGTAACTTTCCTCATTGAGGCCCTTCCTTCTCATGTGTCGCTGGCTGCGCTGCCCACCCGAGCATCAGGGAGGAGTATCGATACACAGAACTAGAATATCGGTACGGTACCGTTTTTATTAATATCGATACATATCTATGTATCGATATTTTGAACACACCCCTAGTAAACACTGAGGGAAAGGCACGGGCAAACACATATACTTATAAAGAACCTGTTTTCTGGAGGCTGTTTACCAAAATCTGTGAGGGCAGGAAATAATTTGGCATGTTGAGAAACGAAAGCGTTTCAAATCACACTCCATCAAATGCAAACCGATTCGAAGATGTTTATTAACATCAACAGCTGTACAGTGGTTTTCTCTCATCCGTCTCTCATACTTCACTTGCAATAAGCTAAATCTAACAAAATGGTCACATTTGTGTCAAAATTAAAATCTTATACTGCATATGTTTAAACATAGAGTGTTATTGAGCCCTTTAACCCCTGATGCATTCATTAGTGTAAATGGGATAAAGCTCATCATGACATGCATGCTCCTAAAGTGTCGTGATCAACGTGTGTGCACACAAGACAGGTCGGATCCAGCGGAGAGACAGTAAATGACAATGTCACGTGAGGCGGCTGCTGTATGAAACCTCAGACCTAATCAATAGCGGTGAGGAGGACACCAGGCGCCAGCCAGAGGGTCACCACTCATCACTCAGGTCAACAGTGAACACACTCACATGTGCACACATACACGCATTCACGAGGAGGCCATTGTGTAGGGCATGTTAGTAGATAGGCCTATGAGGAAGCAAAGAATGGGTAAGAGAGAAGGTGAAGCACATAGCAATAGATAGGGAACTTGCTCAAGAAGAGAGGTTGAAGGACCTCAGTGATAGCAGAGTCATGGATGTCCAGAATTCAGTTAAGCATAGTAAACAGCCTCATACCAAAGGGAGGAGGCATCAAAAGGCCACAAAAGAGCTGAGGCAAGAGACTAAATGACTAATTTTGATTCTTATCATGGTTGAATGAACCTGTTAAGGAAATGGTCTCCAAAAGGATTATTGAAGAGGAATTCATACAAGATGCGAGAATAAACTAAAATGGGACAACAAAAGTAATATGATGTATGTATGTAAGTGTTTGTACTGTATGTATGTGTTTTGTGTGCATTGTGGCCTTTCTCACTGAAAAAGTGATGAACCATGCCTGGTGGCATTTATCCCTCCTCTCTAATGACACTGAGAGTTGGGGAAGAGACACAGCCGCTGTTATTGAATTATTGAAGGTGCACAGTGAGGTATAAATCTGTCATGGCTACGCTTGTAGTTTGATACACACACAAACACGCACACACACACACGGCCACTGACAGGGCTTGCGTGACGATGGCAAGCGTTGACTTGCTGACCTTGAGGTTGTTAAAACAAGCTCTCCGTCAGCTTTTCTGCAAATGTTTACATCTTGAGAGAGACACATATTGAGGAAGGAAAACTGCACGTGCCTCTCTGCTGACAGAACTCTTTGCTTGTCAAACCCAGCAAGGGATAAGATGGTTTACAGTTTACTTAGCTGTGGTAAAATTTCAGACAATTGGTTGTTTCCACTTCAAATTATAATTGTGGTGACTACCATAATTCGTCTTTCAAATTAATAGCTGTTTTTTGACTTCTCTCATTCAGTGCAAACACAACAGCAAACTAAAACAGAAAGAAGAAAACGGGACCCCCAAAAGGTGTTTTTTTTTTAGTTAATTCACAATATCACTGTCCTCTTAGTCTTTTTAAGTACATTTTATGTGGTCAAATTCATCTTGGTTGTAGCTTTGTGCAATGTCTGCATAATGGGCATATGGTTGTTGTTCCATTTGGTGCATGTTTACATTTTGGCAATACTGTGATAATAGTGAAACGTGTGCTAATTTTTGTCACACTTCTGAGATGATATTTTCATACTATTTCATTTTTACAACAAGCAATGTTGAAGGAGAAGTAAGTCAACAAATATCATATACTGCCAGTCTAAATAAAAGCAAAACAGACGGAGAGACCAGATTAAACAGGCTGCTAACAGATTTCTGTGAGGCCACATTGCTTATGCAGATTAAAACAGAATAGCCACAGACAGCAATTTATTGGGTAAGTACATGTGTGCACCTGTAGCAAAACTCATACATCAACCACCAATTACTGTTTTTTATCTGTTAAATAAAATAAAATAAAATAAAAAAAAGAATATTGCGACATGCATGAAGACCTTGTGAAACAGCACATGGTAATTCACCCTTCCAGCAGATTTTCACTACATGCAATTGCATTTGTACTTCTATTATTATTTCGGTATCTCCGCAAAGATCAGGATGTTGTTTCTCATTTCAGACACCTTCTCTTTTTGAAAAAATGAAAAAGATTAAACACAATACTGTCAGCAAACTGTGTGACGACAAAATGAACGAAAAAGATTGTTTGTATTTGTACACATTGCACTTTTGTATGCATATTTGTGCATGCACATCTGTGTATGCAGACAAGACAAGAGTGCATGTCCTGTAGCCAAAGGGAGGGGGGCTCATCTTATTAACATCATCAGTCTGCATCATTACTGGGCTGCCAGCAAGTACTATAACAGTGGCATGGCTACAATAGCCTATGCAATCTTATTTGTAAAACACACGCACACATGCACGCACAAATGGACAAAGAGAGACTCAAAGCCTCCTTTTTAAATCCCCAAAAGGTATGCGGGGTGTCTGTATCTATCTGTTATCCAGCGGGTTACCATTGGATGTCTGGCCATGTTTTCACTGGGTGGGACATACTCCATCTATCCTCCTGACAACAAGGCTGCGATACGCAGCAGAGGGTGGAATAAACCCAAGTCAGAACATGGGAGGGTCCCAAAGTCAACCGTCTCCGAATAAACAAACATGCGCTACACGGACAAACAATTAGGGAGACCTAGCTTTTACCCCCCTATATATATATATATATATATATATATATATATATATATATATATACACACCCCCCGAACGCAACATTATTACCTAGCATCTTTCTGGCATCCATTGGCTAAGAGGAACCTCTACCATAGGTATCTATGAGCGTAGATAATAGATCGGTGTCTATGCAGCACCCTCGTCATTCACCGATAGTTTTTCATAAATGTATTAACTAACGGCCGACGAATTTGTGCAAAAATTCAAACAATTGGTGATTGATGAAGGCACAGTAAGTTTTTAATTGCGACGAGACGGGCCTTTTTTTGGAAAAAGATGCCTCGCCATACCAGAAGTTTCCATGAAGTTTCGGAAATTGTTGAAAAGAATCGCCCAGAAAAAGTGTTCACCAGTCGGGCGATTGCTCACTAAGATAATGTTTGCCTTGGACATTTTTGAAGGATTGTTCACAAAAAAAAGCAAACATCCTTGGATCAGTTCTTTACAAAACACCAGGCAAAAAAAAAAAAAAAAAAAAACTTCTGAGAGAGAACATGAACCAAAGAGGGCAAAAAACGATGAGGACAGAGGTTAAAAAGGTAAATGAACATCATTTTTATTTTTTACTCTTTTCAACTCTCAGCAACTCTCATTTATTGTGCAATAATCTAATTGGAACATGTATTTGTTACATGTTTTGATGCATTTTTATGCTTTATAAAACATTTATGTCTGAATTTTGGGAGGCTTGGAACGGATTAGGGCATTTACATGGAAAATGCGTCTCTACTTACAAGAGGTCAGGGACAAACTCAACCAATGCTTGATGCATCTTGTTTTGTGCAACGTGCAGGGGCATTCCATTCCCAAACAGCCAGTCATTCTATTACATTTCAGGGTCATGGGCAAGCAAGCACCAACAGCTGAGTCATTAGCCGACATTTGCATATTGACAGATGGATATCGACAGTAGTGACGTTAATGCTGATAAAATACTCTGTGTTATTATGGCATGTAACTGGAGAATGGTCATAAAAAGCTCGAATGCACGACCTCATTTGAAGGCGCCTGTACGGCACCACCCATGACACCAAAGATGCGTCAAAGGCATCAGACACTCAATATAGCGCTACTCTACCAACAGTTATGGATTATGTAGCCGGTAAACGTTCATGTAAGATACACATTGATTTAACATTGACAAGCCAGTTCATATTAGCCAGGGTTTGCTCTTTACAGCATCAAGGACAATCAGACCCACGATACCGGATCAAGCTAAATTTAACCTCCTATCAATACAAATGTCATTCAAGTCATCCTGCTTAAACTACTTCTGGGTTTGGTAAATTCATATTTACACACAACCTATTAAAACAAGTAAAAAAAAAAAAAAACTAAATAAAGACTGACAACTGATACTTAATGAGAGAGAGTGAGAGAGGGATTGAGCGAGAGAGAGCGAGGCAATGAAATACAGAATGATAGATGAATCAATACAAAGAATGTATTTGCTCTCATATACTAAAGTAGCAGAAATGAATGTTCCTGCTTATCAGTGCTGTTAATTGCTGTTAATTGGGCATGCAAAATTAACATGTGAAAGTCACAGCTAAGAATGTAGACGGACGGGCCCTCTAGATGTGTTTGACCTAACAGAGCGTTTCTTCTTATTCCATTTCTCTTTGCTACGTGTCTCCTAAACTAATAGTTAAAAAAATAAAAAAAATAAAAAAATAAAAATAAAAAAACCTGCACAAATCCCCCATGAAACTCTCCATATGAACTGTCACATTAATAACACTGCACTCGTATTCAAATTTTCTGTCGAAAAGCTAAAGAAAGATTGAATGCCCTGCCGTCGCACAGCCAAAGATTGAAGACGTGTCTCATTGACATTGTTAAAAGTTTATGAAAATATATGAATTCTCAAACGTGGTGGGCCACCGTGCAGCTCCACTCTCAACACTTCTGTTAGAGACCGTGGCTTTTAATCAAAATGATTGAATACCACAAGTTTGGATTCAGGGATTTTAATAGAGGACGGATAAAGTGTCATGGTCCAGAACTAGAAAACCCACATGGGATCACGCATGCATACATAAACCCTTTCTACACTTTTCTTGTTTTCTAGTTACCTCCCAATGACAAATACATGTTTCTCCTGAAATTGAACGCTCAAGTAAATGACATTTAAGGTGACTGCACTGGCTAAGTGTTAGTTCTCAGATATTGCTCAATTATGTTTTGCAGCGGATACTCATTAATTAAATATTAATCAACCCTTATTGGATTCAAGTGGAGGTTGTGGTGCAGCAATTTTTTTTATTTCGTTCTTTAAAAAAAAAAAGAAATAAATGGGGCAGAAAGAAGTAAAGCTACGTAAAGTTCCACACTTTGGTTTGGGGGGAGGGGGGGTATCCTCTTAACTCGTAACCGTGTTCTCTATTTGAAATCTGTTTTGCAAGTTATTTGGTGAAATTTGGTGATGGATTTTGAATAATATATAATTTTGAGGTGGTTATCCATCCATCCATCCATCCATTTTCTTAACAGCTTTTCCTCACAAGGGTCACGGGGGGTGCTGGAGCCTATCCCAGCTGGCTTCGGGAAGTAAGTGGGGTACACCCTGAACTGGTTGCCAGTCAATCACAGGGCACACAGAGACGAACAACCACTCACACTCACAAGCACACCTAGGGACAATTCAGAGCGCCCAATTAACCTGCCATGCATGTCGTTGGAATGTGGGAGGAGACTGGAGTACCCAGAGAAGACCCACGCAGGCACGGGGAGAATCAATCTTGCGTCCTCAGCACTGGGAGGCGGCTGTGCTTAACAGTCAACCACCGTGCCGCCCGTATAATTTTGAAGCGGTTATATACCACCAATTCATTACATTGTAAATATTTACATTGTATAAATATTGAGTTTGTATGATCCCTATATCTGTTACAATTAATGACTTGAACATCATGTGTCTGTAAAAAAAAGAAAAAGAACACCCCCACACTTCAATGCAGTAAGTCAGATATGGAACAATCAATGAATTATACAACAATAGCAAAGCATTCTTTAATGCATTGCAGCAATGGTTTGGGATACCCTTGATTAGACAGATTCTAAATGGGTTTTCCATCATGTGTTCATCAATAAGCGTTTTTCCACCGCCAGAACTTTTGGAGAACTTTTCAGTTTACCTTGGTAAAATTCAGTTTGCGTGTTTTTTCACCAACAACAATTACCAGTGTAATTACACTGCCACACGTTATAAAACAAAACAAAAAAATCCACAGTGCCAGCCCCTTTTGAGCATTTTAACTCATCTTTCAAGGCAAAAAGAATATTGTTTGCCTTTACTACATATACAATATGGCTACTAAATGAAAGATCGCATTCCATTCATCGGAATTTTACTAATCATTATTAAACGTCTTTGGCAGTCAAAGAGTTAAATTCCCCAGGGGCCATCCAAGTACTATCCCGGCAGCAGCAAGGTCTTGCTGAGCCAGGCAGGAACTTTGAGGAGGCGGGCTGACCATGGCTGGTTGGTTAAATTTGTTGTTTTTACATCGGCTGGACTCAATCAGTCATTTGAATTAATTACCGAGAACTGCAAGACGCTGTGGAAACACAAATAATAAATTCCTTGCAGAACTTTTACCACCAAAAACTCCCTGTACCCAGAACTCAAAGTTCCTAGGCTTGTTGGTGGAAAAACACCTAATCATAACATTTACAAATTTGATTTCATAATTACTTTTTATGTTTATTCCCTGTAAAATCAATGTTGCATCAATATCTATATTTATACAGAATTCTATAAAAATAATACATTTGGTTTTGCTATTATTTCATGAAAGTCTGTTTGCATTGAACCGCTTCATGTCACGCCGCCACCAGAGTGGCGGTTCATGCTTTTGTTTTACAGTCATGTTCCTGTTTTATTTTGATAGTCCTGACTCTACTCTCACCCCAGGTCACTTACCCTTCCTGCAGCTCAATGATTACCGGTCCACGCCCATGATCAGCACCACCTGGTTCCAATCAACCCGGACAATAAAAGCCACCTTCATTCGCCAGTTGGTTGCAGAAGTGTCACAAATCTCAGTGCATGGAAGCGTCCTCCCAGTCCTCGTACCACAGTCCTTGTTTGATGTCTAGCCTTGCCTTGCGCCTTTAGTTTGCCCTGGTTTTCCTCCCTTGTGGAGCGCCTTTTGTTGTCCCTGTTTTTGAGTGCCCTTTTTTTGTATCTCCAGTTTGGAGCTCTTTTTGTTCAGCCTTTTTTCCCTCCTTGAGAGGCGATTTGAGTTTCGTGCGATTAAAGCTGCAGTCTTGTTGGCCAACTTACACTCTGCGTCTGAGTCCTACCTCCTCTTGTCGTGTCACTTCATAATATACTGAAACTTGTTCTCATCTACTTGTGATACTTGATTTGTGCAGCATAAAACCAAGTAGTATTGTCTGCAAATAAGATACATTTTAACAATTTAGAGACAGTTACAATATCGTTCACATAAAGAAGGAAAAGTATTGATCCGAAGACCAATCCTTGTGGTACCCCACAAATTACATTTCTGTATTTAAATTGTTTATCACTGAACATATTGCCTTCTGTCTTTTAAATAGCTCGTGACCCACTGATGTGCAACACCTCTTACCATATTTATGTAATGTATGCAATAATATTTCATGGTCTAGGGCACAGGTGTTATAGGCCGGTCCTCAAGGGTTGGAGTCCGGCATGTTTTAGACGTTTCCCTTCTCCAACACAGCTTACTCAAATGATGAGCTCATCAGCAAGCTCTTCAGGTGTCAGATAATGATCCTAGTCATTCAAACAGGTGTGTTAGAGGAGGGAAACCTTGAAAACATGCAGGACTCCGACCCGTGAGGACTGGACTTTGACACCTATGTACTAGAGCAGGGGTGCCCAAACTTTTTCATTTGAGGGCCACATACAGAAAATCAGAAGGACGCAAGGGCCACATAATGTTATGAAGAAAAATTGAGTTTAGTCCTAAAAATTGTACAAATACTTTATTTGTGGTTTTGCATATTTAGAAAAATGTTACGGTATATAAACCAATTTATTTGTAATATAGCAGTAGGGTTATTATAGTTTTGGAAATTTTCATTTTAGTTTTTATATTGTTTTGAGTTTTGTTTTTATAAATGTAGGTAGTTTTAATTAGTTTTCAGGGTGGTTCTGTTTTTTTTTTTATTAGTTTTAATTCTTTAATAAATGCTTAGTTTTAGTTTAGTTAGTTTCAGTATTAGTTTTAGTTTTTTTTCACTTTTTGCAAGTCTCCAAAAACACCGACTAAAATATGTTTCTTATCTAGCCGAGGTAATTTCTTCTGTCAGTTCCATTAATGCTGCGGTATTGAAGCGATTAGAGCAAAACCCCTATTGGCTGCATCTTATAATTTCATATTTATCTATACATTTATTTAATCTAATCACATATAATTTTTCCAGGATTTTGTAAAGATGTGGAAGTAGAGATACAGGTCTGTCTTAAAAATAATAAATAAATAAATACAAATCTTATTTCCTTTCTTGTAGAGTGGAACTACATTGGCTGTTTTCAAACACCGAGGCTCAATAAATACATTAATAATTTGTTTAATCAGTGACATGTTCATTAAGTATAGTTAATATATATTTTTTTATTGGCAAAATGTTCAAAATTTCACTAGCTTTTTACAGCCTGAAGAAAGATACTAGTTCCATAATCAATATTTCAGTTCCATAATCTGGGACATTTGATAAACTTGGGCCAATGTTCCACAAAGAAAAATTTGATGCTTGTGGGGATTTGATGCTATGTTCAACAGCATGATCAAGAAAAATGGTCACTCCCCATTCTACATTACATATTTATTACATCCAGAGTACTACATTAAGATGACTATAGCAATAATGCAGACAGATAAGCAGTCAAATTTGAGATGGAGATAAATATGGAGGATGGCTTTGGATTTGACGTGACTTTCCCAATGCACACTTGTGACTATTGCCTGTGGTGTTCAATGGATGAAATGAGTGCAGTAGATACCATTTACATGCACTGTATTGTGTACTGTACGTGTCTCCTCACATTGCTGTGACAAGTAGGTGGTATTTTTCTCTCACTCCAGAAGGCTACCCAAACAAAGAGGCTTTTTCACCAACACGTTGTATCACTCTCTACTTTGACATCCAAATCGCTTGCGTGGGGGAACAGGCTGTGAGGTGAGAACAAGTACAGAAAACACACTTATGGAAGATGCTCGGGTACACGATGTATGGGCTGCCTGCGTGGTGCTGTGGGAGGTGACTCCTACCTGTTTACATAAATTTGGCACAGTGTAGATGAAAACTGGTTCTACAGCCAAGGCAACACTTCGAGGGGAAGTGAACAAATGAAGTTACATTCTCACATGTAGAGTCCATATGAGAGCAATGTATGTACAGTAGACACATGCAAAAACACAATCTCGATGACAAAAGGATAATCCCTTCCTTGCAAACTCCACACAAAACCTCCCTTTTGTTGTCCAAAGATGACTGTTTCATTAAATCTCAACGAAGTCGGGTGGTGTAACGATTGAAGCCCACCCAGTAAATGGTGCGGTGAGTTGCAAGTCTTTCTACAAATAAAGTAAAAGGCCTTATCTTTCCCAAAGTTTGGCTTTTCAAAGCAACTCAAGAGCCACAGCTATCACTCTCTCTCTTCTGCACCCACCAACCACACCACACCACCTCCACCCATCATCCACCTTCTTGATTCCCATTTTCATTATCTCTACAGCGAGTGTGGGGGGCTCGAGGAAGAGCGGAGAGGTCTGAAGAGGTTTTCAAATCCACTGAAGCCTGTCACATTACAAAAACATGTCGCTTTAAACTAAACGTGAAATATCAGTAATTGAAGCCATAAATCCACTTTTGTGTTTCCCCATCACCTCCGCTTCACCCCCCCTTTCCTCTCTTTCTCTAAGCTCTCTCGCTTACTCTCTCTTTTTGTACGAGCGCTTTTGATGAGCGGTAAATTGGAAATTATTTTGTGTTGTACTGCTGCTCTGAAACGTCTTCCCATTACCATGTATCAGTCAGCACTGACAGAGGAATTACTCATCTGTCAGTCTGGCTATCAGAAGAGGTGGGTGGGGGATTGTTTGTGGAGGAAGGTGGGACCTTAGGAAGGGGTTTAAAAGGAGGAAGGGAAGGATCAATAAAGATAGGATGACAGGGGAGGGGCTAGTAGAGGCTAGATGTGGGCGGGTTTGGGTACATGTGGGGGTGTTCAGTCCATCATATTTCTTCTGTTTGTCTGCCTGATTGAATACATTGAAGCTCGTGTGCAATTTATTGTCACACTTCTGGAGAATGTTGTCATTTAAGGGCATGTGTTCATGGGGTCCGTGCCATAGACTGGTAGAGAATTCTAAGGGCAGAGACAACTTAACCAAAATTGTGGAACGGATAAAAGGGAAGAATGTGCAAAAGGAAGGACATAATGCCTTTTTTGGCAGTACAGTATTTACTTTTGGTGTGCTCTGGTCTAATTGCTCCTCCTGCTAAGAGTGTGTACAACTCTCCGATGGCACAGCTTTTTTCTTCTTCTTTTTTTTAACGTAGGGGCACTTAATGACAACACAAACATACAGGTAGTACAGGTAAAGCCTACAAAAATTATACAGTACTACTCTATCATGTTTAGGATGGATTATTCCTTTGAAATTTCACCCATGTGCATAAACCCTGAAAATGTTACGCACCACAAACATGGTGAACATGCACTATTTTAGTAAGAACTCCAGAGTTATGGAATTAGATTTGTGCCAAAAAGAATCAAGCAAAACTTTTTGATGAGTAAACAAAACTAAATAGAATCAAGCCAATTTTTTTCAACATAACTTTTTGCTTCAAACAAAATCTTTTGAAGTGCAAACCAAAACTAAGACTTTCTGGGAAATGTTTGTTCTCAATGACACCATTTCTCATTTATCCCTGGTTTCCCGTTTACGCCCCACTGTTTCTCGTTTCAACTTCCTCGTTTTGCGTTGACGCTTACAGCCGTTTGCTTCCAACTTTTGGCACAAACCTTATGGGTGGGCGGGCTTCATGGAGAATGTGTTCTCATTGGCTGATTTTTTTTTTTTTTTTTTGAGTGACCCGGATGTAGCAAATCTATACGTCTATGTTCCGTGCGGCGGCAATAGGGGGTTAATCTCACGTGATGTCACATTGACATCACGTTTGCCCTGGGACATGGTCTTGTCATAGTTGAGGCTGAGTGAGAACGGAAACAATATCTTGTCCCAGCACTTCTATGGAATGTAGTCAAAGACTACCAGTAAACTGTAATTGAACTTCAATATATTAAACCCTTACACTAGGGCTGCTCGATTATGAAGGAAATATTCGTCACAATTGTTTTAGTAATAATTGAAATCACAATTGGACGATCTTTTATTTTTTTGATACAAAACAAAAAACGTTTAATCGTAAAAAATATTAAGACAAAATTATTTGAAACACTAATTATGCAAGCTCCCTTTGGAAGAAACAATTTATTAAATTAATTATTTTAATATTTAAAAAAGGTGCAAATGTATACATTTAAACAACCTAAACAACTCAAAATTAGTTCACTGCCTTTGACAAGTATACTTGTCAATTGTATTTTTTAGAGCGGTGCTAAATGGGGGCGAATCTGAGCATGCTCCACTGTAAATATCAAACTTGGAAACAACTTTACTGATGCCCAACCACCGGTAGATGACATCATTGCCCCATTTTATAGGAAATAAACACAGTTTCAGAGTCCATGGGAGAAATGGCTGTATTTTGGCAAACCTACATTTTTCTGCTGTCAATTATAAAAGAACGGGACGGAACAAAAAGTAGGGAGTCTATTCTGTTATTTGGTAGATTCGGTTTATATATAATTATTGAATGTAATATCACGTGAGTATTGGAAATGTAAACATTTTCTATAATGACTGGCAGTGAATGAGTTGTTAATAATCTTTGTTTGTTTTACAATTATGCTGATTTTGTAATTGTGGAGTGTAAGAATTGAAATTGTTATTGAATTTTGATTAGTTGCACAGCCGCATTAGCCCAGCTAATGCAGGGAGGAAATATACTGGACCTTTACCAAACTATTTTAGAAATTATGTTTATGGAAAATTATCTACTCCAGAGGGGAAAAAAATTCTATTAAAGTTTTAGTTTGCATTTCATTTCATTTTTATTATTATTTTTTTTTCAGCGAAAAGTTTTATTTACACTTCAAAAGGTTTTGCTTGATTCTTTTTGGCACAAATCTGATGCCATAATATTCTGCTATGATTTAAAATCAATTTGGTGGCTACACCGCTGGTATTTCCATATATATGGTAAAGAATGAAAAAG
Source organism: Festucalex cinctus (assembly GCF_051991245.1). Classification (NCBI taxonomy): domain Eukaryota; kingdom Metazoa; phylum Chordata; class Actinopteri; order Syngnathiformes; family Syngnathidae; genus Festucalex; species Festucalex cinctus. The sequence continues at coordinate 23,262,446 of NC_135417.1, forward strand.
TAAATAATGTAAACTGACCATTTTTGTACTATTAACAGTTCATAACCTTCCATATAGAATCCCACTTATTGTGTTATTAGCATAAAAACGTTCACCCTCACCTGCATGTTCAAGGACAGTTCATGATCATGTTCTAGTGACATCACGACAACACTGTTTTTGTTACGTGCCTGTAATGACTGCTGGGGTTGAGAGGTTTTGCAGTAAAAATTGGAGAGAGAAACAGAAAGACAGAGGAGAGTGAGAACTACTCTATTGCTCAATGCTAAATTAATTGCACCAATTATTCACAGAAAGAGTTGTCGAGTGGCGGCCTTTGGGGGGCAAGGCCCTGACCGCTCTCCCTCATTTTTAATTGGGTGTCCTGTTGAATAATTGATTGGAGCAAATGTGAAATGGATGGGAAGGTCCAAGTGTCTTTCATCACAACTGGCTGGGCGCTCTGACAGTCGGTCACAAACAAACTCTGCTGTTGTGCGCAATAAACAAAACACACGCATGCCTATGCATGCGTGCACACGCATGCACAAGCGTGTGCACACATGCACAAGCGAGTGCACACATGCAAAAGCATGTGCATGCACACGCACACCCCCCTTGCAGTGGGGTTAGACTAGTAGATAGGACCTTTACCTATAGGGCTGGGCAATATATTGTTATCATACTGTCCTCAAGATATGATAATAAAGGGACGGTGCTGCGAGGATGTCCCATTTTTCACTCAAAAATGTTATGCATTTTTCCATCCATCCATCCATCCATCCATCCATCCATCCATCCATCCATCCATCGAACTGCTTATTCCTCACAAGGGTTACGGGTGTGCTATATACATATATATGTATATATATGTATATGAACTGTCACCGTAGAGACAGAAAATAACATGAAAACGTAGCAGAGATATCATTGTATTCAAGCGAGGCTCCTTCAGCGTGTGGGACGAAGCTGTTGTCAAGCAAGTCGTTCCATTACTACAAACAGCAAGATTCTTTGCGAATAGAACTAAGCAAAGAAGAAGAAAAGAAAGGGACGAAGAAGAATTGAGCATGTGCAAAATGCACACCAATCCCCCGTTCAAATTAGAGATTTCAAATGCCATTTATGTGAACAAGAATTTGGGTTGTGAAAGGGGTAACCCAGGGGTCTTATTCGTGTTTTTAAAAACAGAAGCCTCTGCCAACAACCACTCAGCAACATCATCTGTTCAGTGAGTCTATTACATTGTTTCCTATCATATTATAAAGGTATCCACGCGTACGCAGACACACAAACAAGCATACTCTCCACACAGACACAAACACGCACGCACGCACATCTTGGTAATCAAAGGCTATTAACTCCTGATGCTTTCACAACAAAACAGATGTAAGATTCATGACTTCCAGCCCATGACTGTTGTCTTTGCCACAGGCTAGTAAAGAAACAATTAGTGCAGCGCTAGCTTCACTGTCCACTCTAATCGATAGTCCCTGATGGTGTTCTAAGCCTATTGACTGAGAACCATTCCTCTCTCTGACCCCATCTGTAGCAGCCGACAGCAGTTTAAGTTCACCTTTCTAGATCATGAGAGAGGGTTACAAGGTTAAACAAGACCCAATCCATACTAGAAAAAAAAAGCACAAAAAAAAAAAAAACATTTCTCAAGACCTTCTGCTTCAATCTGCATTTTTATGCTGAAATGCAATACATTGACTCAAAAGTGCATATAATACAGTGAGGGGCAGAGTGTAAACTTGACTGTTGACTGTTGCTGTGTCCCTGATGATCTGATTGTCTTGAAAACCAATTGAACGTCTTAAACCCTGTAATAGCTTTATTCAAAAATAATTCATTTCATAACATTGAGCGCCATGACCTTATGCAGCTCAACTATTCAGTAATGTCACACATTGTGTGTTGTTCTCTAATTTGTTTTCAATAGCTGCCCACCATCTATGGGCTGCAAATCATGACAAATCACAAGTGAATGGGGTATTTGCATGGTTCTACATCACAATGCCACAGCACGGATGTTTACGGGCAATCAAAATACCAGGTTACATTGTATGATATTTCACCAAAAAATACAGTATGGTGAACTGAACGGAAGAGAGGAAGAGTTGATTAAATTATGGTGTTCAATGTGCATGAGTGTGTTTGCATGACTCGAGTTCCAACAGATACTTAGAATAATTAAAAAATAATGCATGACACATTTTGCTGCACTGATTTGAGGATCATTGGAAGGTAGGCCAGGATCCGTCACCAACTGTAATCTGTTTGCAATAGTCCAGTTCTGCGTAAAGGGTAAATGGCACTTCACTGTGCTTTTCCACTTTACAAGGCCCTCAAAGCGCTTTACATTTTTGACTACCCAGCAGTAGCAACTGGGGGTTCAGTATCTTGCTCAAGGAGACTTTGACGTGGTCACAATGGCATGGGATCGAACCCACAACCTGTGGGTGGGGAGACGACCACCATACCACTGAGCCACGCCGCCGTAATTCAGTAGTGTCGCTTTGTTTTTGGCTGGCTTAAGTTGTAGTTTATCAGTATGGCGCAGTGACTATAAACCATTTATAGACCATTATAAACAATTAAATGGTGAATGATAGGTCAGGTCAAACTGAGGTTTAAAATGACAATTGTTTATACAGCTCTTCTATAGACCACATGTACCAAAATGGTGCAGTTGGTGAGTTATGTGTGGAGTCCTTTCAGTTATTAAGCTGCCTAAAAAGTATATAGGTTATGTATATAATGTAAAACACTTTAGGTTGATTCTTTCCTGCACTAATTGAAGATTGTGAGCGTGCATTGCATATATGAGCTTTATTACACAAACTACCTTGTCACCTCACCTAACAGCAGCCATAGTGTCACTGAGGCAACATGTTGATGTTACTTGTCAGTGTTTGTGTCTTGACAAGAATCCTACTCCCTTATCGCATGAAAGAACATCTGGACCTGTTTTATTCACCGCTACCTCACCTGACGAGCATCGCCTCCGTGCTGCATTAGTGGGAGGAGGGGACGAAGGAGGGCACTGAACAAGCAAGAGAGAAAAAGGCTGAGGCAGCGGGACGAGAGCAGCTGTAAAGATGAAGTGGTGAGCAGTGGTGAACAGGTGTCACTCCCACTGACGGGCTGCCACTGTGCCCCTACCATGACCCAGGCTGCCACTTGCACACCTACACAGGGTAGGTGTGTTGCGGTTAGTGGAGAACGCATTCCTTACCCAACGCCTACCCTTCCTCATTCTCAGATGGCACTCAAGGCCTCTCAATCTGGCTGTTTAACTCACAGATTGACATACAAACATTCACATATGCCCTAATTAGCAAACACAAATGCCTGTACATATTCATAAATATGTGCACGGGCATAAACTTGTGAATGTAGGCAAACTAAAACAGAGACATTTGTTCAGATTTAGTTTTCTAAAAACATAATTAGGGCACGTCCAATTAATCGGTGGCGGATTTTAGCACGTCTGCCTCCCCGTTCTGAGGACTCCGGTTCAAGTCCAGGCACCGGCCTTCCTGGGTGGAGTTTGCATGTTCTCCCTGTGCCCGCGTGGGTCTTCTCCGGGTACTCCGGTCTCCTCCCACATTCCAAAGACATACATGGCAGGTTAATTGGGTGCTCCGAATTGTCCCAAGGTGTGGAGTGTGGATGGTTGTTTGTCTCTGTGTGCCCTGTGATTGGCTGGCTCCGGCACCCCCCGCGACCCTTGTGAGGAATCAGCGGTCAAGAAAACGGATGGATGTATATATATATATATATATATATATATATATATATATATATATAATATCCTCACAAAGTTCCAGTTAATCATCACAGCTTTCATCTCACTAATATGAAATGGGTTTTTACAAAAGTTGAGAGGCAAATCAGTAAAAGATAATTCAGAAAAAAAAGATAGCATTTAAGAATCATGTACCATCCTTTCCAAAAGTACTGTAATGGTGAGAGCATTTTTTTTCTTCTAAAATATAGATGAGTCATCTAAAATATAAACATGAGACAAGAGATTTTTTTTTAGGGGAGTTTTTAAAGGGAAGTCAAGTCAAAGATTTCTTTACAATGTCATGTTCTGTGCGGCCAACTCGTCGAAACACAGAATTCTATTTATGAATACATTTGTGGAATATGGATTAACAGCGGGTACGAGATCCTGCCCCAAGTGGAGGAGTTCAAGTATCTTGGGGTCTTGTTCACGAGTGAGGGTAGGATGGAGCGGGAGATCGACAGGCGGATCGGTGCAGCGTCTGCAGTGATGCGGACTCTGTATCGGTCCGTCGTGGTGAAGAAAGAGCTGAGCCAAAAGGCAAAGCTCTCGATTTACCGGTCGATCTACGTTCCGACCCTCACCTATGGTCACGAGCTGTGGGTCGTGACCGAAAGAACGAGATCCCGGATACAAGCGGCCGAAATGAGTTTCCTCCGCAGGGTGTCCGGGCTCTCCCTTAGAGATAGGGTGAGAAGCTCGGTCATCCGGGAGGGACTCAGAGTCGAGCCGCTGCTCCTCCGCGTTGAGAGGAGCCAGCTGAGGTGGCTCGGGCATCTGGTTCGGATGCCTCCTGGACGCCTCCCTGGGGAGGTGTTTCGGGCATGTCCCACTGGCGGGAGGCCCCGGGGACGACCCAGGACACGCTGGAGAGACTATGTCTCTCGGCTGGCCTGGGAACGCCTTGGGATCCCGCCGGAGGAGCTGGTTGAAGTGGCTGGGGAGAGGGAAGTCTGGGTTTCCCTCCTGAAGCTGCTGCCCCCGCGACCCGACCCCGGATAAGCGGAAGAAGATGGATGGATGAATGGATGGATTAACAGCAAAAATCCACTTTTGTGTCAGTTACAAATATACTTACTGTAAATACTAGTGTTGTTCCGATACCATTTTTTGGCCCCCGATACCGATACCCAGCTTTGCAGTATCGGCCGATACCGATACCATACCGATACTTAAGTTTTTTTTTCCTCAACATGAAAAAGCTGTCCTGCTATTGGTTCAGCGCATTCAAGGGTCAATAGGATATCTTAGATAGGCATGCAGTGAACATGTCACATACCAGTGAATGTCGTGCACCAGCAAGACACAAGATGCTGCATCCAAAATCCTATATTAGTGGTGGAATTAATGATATCGGCATGTTACTTGTGAGTACTCACCGATACCACTCTTTTAATGCAGTATCGGCACCTCTGCCGATACCAGTATCGGTATCGGAACAACACTAGTAAATACCTGGAAATAATTTTAAAATGATCTTTTGTCTTGTTTTCATTTTTTAATGTCAATCCCAAATGTTTTCGGTTTGCAGCAAAAATAAAGGATTTGGTCTCACTGTTCCATAATTTGGGGACATTAGTGGAGGTGCCAGGCTCCTTTGGTAGCCCTATTCTGAAGTAAAATCTCTCTACAAATGAGGCATTGTTACTGCAAAAATAGACTTTGTTACCATTGATGCAGCTATCAGGGGTTCAGTTCCTGGCCAGTCCCCCAATGACCCTTCAAATCCTAGCCACAGCAGAGCTACTGCTTGGCGCAAGCCCTTATAAATGCAAGTTTCACCACAAAAGACATATGGGAATCGTGTGTTTGAAACAAAAAATTTGGATGCTAAAGTCCCTTATCACCAGTGTTACTAAGCAACTGTTCATTTTTTTTTCCCTTCCCTCCTTGCATGATTTGTTTGGAAGAGTTTTTATGTTGGATGCACTTCTTGATGCAACCCAACCCACCCATTTTGAATCCGGACTTGGCACCAGCAAAGGCAAGTTATTGGTGCACTGACAGGGAATTGAACCCATCAGCGTAAACGACATCAGCATGTACCATTACAATACCAGTATTCTTTCTCTCTAATATCTACGTCATTTGTCATCAATTAAAACAAATACCGGTCCAGTTCTGGATGTGATTGGGGGTTCAATGCCTTGCTCGAGAGCAGTTCACTGGAGCTAAACCATGGCTGGGGGGGGTCAGATTAAGAAATGGAAATATGAATAATGTCATGTCTGATGTTTGCAGCAATACAATATCAAAATGTTGTTCATGTCCATCCATCACAATTGGTGCATACTGTAATTGCCCTTGTAGCCTTGGGTTTGTGCATCGGATGTCGCAGTGATGAACTTGAGGATGTGTAGGGCTGGGTGCATAGTTACAGAGGGTGGTTGAGGTATTTGTATAAAACAGCTATCCCCCCAGATACATACACCCCAACACAGCCCTCTTCCATTCCCTCCTCTCAGTGTCGCGGTGGTGAGGAGGTAAGTAATTACTCTGGTGTCAGTGTAGCTAGGTACAACTCCTCCCCCAGCAAGGGGCGGCGGGCATCCATAACCCATCGTCCTGCCACAGGGTAAACGCCGGGCCATCCATCACGCACCCACTTGACAAATACCTTCCATAATAGAAGTTTATTTTTATGGGAGGCTGAATCAAGGACTTTCCCATGCATACAAAAACGTGTCAGAATTATTTATGGCTTGTGCTGAGACGCACAATATGTCATATCAAAGCCCCATCCCGTTTGCCTGCGTTGCTGGAAGCTGCCGGTGCTTGGCCTGTCGATATCTTTGCTCGCTATCAATAATGTGGAACACTGCCACGATAAGCCTTGGTATTCGGAGGTCATACACACACACAATCGCTTACACATGGGCGCTGATAGACATAAACAAGCATTACACGCATACACAGGAAAGGACATTTAATAAAAACACACATAAGATGACACACAGAGATATGTTTTGAAATGCATATCAAATAAAGGCGCACGCACTGACGCTTGACTCACTCAGGAAGGAGAGAAGCAACCAGAAAAAAATGAGAATATAAATTTTGAAATGTGCCTGCAGTTTCGCACATTTACAACAATTCAAATATGTCGTATAGCATAAACTGTAAACTAGAAATACATATCCTATTGTGAATCCACGCCAAATTTAATACAATTCTGAGGCTGAGGATATAAATCCATGCCCAAGCAAAGACGTGCACAGGGCTAAATTTAACCTGGTACGCAGTGAGTAGACTACAGATTGCCATCTGTCAGCTGAAATCACTGCCAAGGTCAGACCAAAACAAAACAGCAGCTAATCTACAGTATGAATGTCCGTGTATTAACAGTTTGCGTGCGTGGCATTGGGCGTGTAATACAAGCACATGTGCAATCTTGAAAGAACACAAATAAACATAGCAATTTAAAGGAAATCCCAGTTCTACAGTTCACAAATCTGAGAGCTGTCAATCACTTTGAGTGGCAACCCACTAGCTCTAAGGAAAAAAAAACTACAAAACAATAAATTGGGTTTCCTGATAAGACCCTATTACGGCGTCTGACCAAGAAGAAAAAATGAAAAGAAAAAAAAAAAGAAACTTTACTGTGGGCTACTTGAGTACTGTCCATCAACTTGACTGGCAGCCTTACATGTCGCCAGTGGAGAGAGCAATGGAAGGAAAAATAGATTAATGTACAGAAGAAAGATCTGTGTGTGAGAGAGAGAGAGCAAATGTGAGGAAGAGAGACAGCATTAAGCAGGACAGAATGAATAAATATGATAAATATGATAATTGAAATTGGGGGCCTAGTTCTGCTATACACCCAAAGGGATTAGCCCTTCATTCACTGTCATTTTTAGCCCTTGTGTTCTATATGTGCACACGTGCACATGCACGCACGCACACGCACAGTGTGCCCATCTATAGATACAAAAAAAAAAAAAAAGAATTTAATAAAACGCAGCAGTTATTGGTGTTTGCTATGAAGATAAAGCAGGAGGTGAATGTCCTTAAGCAGCTGTTATTTTATAAATGCATTGAAAAGTAAAACGTACTTTAAAAAAAGTGAGAAGCAGCGGCATAACTTTGTCCTGTGAGGACAGAAGATGTATGGCTTAGGGTAGATAGCAGCAAGAGTAAATGATTACCTTTTTACAAACCGGGCCTTTGTAATAAAATGCACACGGGTGAGTATTATCAATTCAGCAGCCTGGTGAAGATAGCATTTGTGAAGCCACAGCCAGGCTGATCGCTATCTACAGCAGGACCCAAATCTGTATTCTTCACTGTGAATCCAGGAGGGTGAGTTTGAGACCTACTTGTATGTGTGTGGGCAAGGAACGGGTTTGCTCGTGTGTTTCATTGAAAGAGACGTCGTTCAGGCCTCTTGCCTGCAGGCCCAGATTTGACAGAACTAAGATCTATTTTCCAGGAAATCACTGCAATAGAATGACATTTGAGACTCTGTGGACATGAAATCTCCAATATGCACAAACATACACACTAGTCCTTGGGCAAAGACCTGTAAGGTTATATATTTGTTTGTATGCATCCATACAGGCTGTGTGTATTGCACACGAATACTCTTGATTAATGTCTCTCTCTGGGGAAACGCACGGGCATGTTCACACATGCAGGCATCACACTTGATAGCAGTCAAACAGAGCAGATGAAACACCAAAGAGGCAACAGTCTTGATCCAGACCACCACCAGACAACCTAACATTCATTTACCCCTACCAGACATAAGATGTACCATACTTTTAGCCGCCACTGCCCAACGTACAAACAGGAAAATTATGACACTGTAGGATTTGGAACCTCGACGTTCAAACACAATCCATTTTAGGACACAGTTTCTGATTTGGTTGGATTTAAAACCTTGTAATAACAAGAAGCTAGAATTTCTATCATCATAAAACCTTCAACGTGTATGGGAAATTTTTGAGTACCCTTTTAAAATATTCTCAATGGGCAATACATGCAAAAATAAGTTAATCACTGTAACAGTTACAACAAAATAAAACTCTCTTAACTCTATGACTGCCAAAAATGTTTAATTTACTCTTTGACTGCCAAATATTATCCAAAAAACAACCCCAATAGTGCCAGCCGAAATATAAACAAAATATTGTATGCTACGACTACATAAACAGAAAAGTATGTTTCTACCTTATTCTGTTCTTTAGTAATCACCAGTCAAAAATAGGTAATACATTTTTTGCGCAACACTGACTTAGACACTATTTTTTTGTTTATTGGCGCTATGTGAATAAGATTTAATGTGACAAATGCTTTGATCATTCACGTCATCCTTGAAAACGTTCAATTTCATCATATCAGCCGTGTTTCATTCTAATTTCATATACCGTGAGCCCATTGAAAAGAGATACAATGCTGCCATCTACTGGCCATAGTTAGTGGGTGTTTTTGATTCCACAACCCATTGAGCAGGCAGTGCTGCACTAGACATTGCACTGCCCATTGAGGAAAAAATAAATAAAATAAATCCCTAGTAAATGTCAATTAACGTTTATGGCGGCATTCATTAGGATTTTAGCATACATCATTAAACATGATTATTGAATTTTTAATTTTACTTAAGAGGAAGGGAATAAATTATTATAATCCAAACTAATAATTTACAACCAGTGCTCCTTGTCAAACACACCAATGACCAAAAGCAGTCTGAGAAGATCCAAATGAAGTCCTTTCACAAAAATCTGCTCGATACGGGAAGTCAACGACAACGGAACAACTGAGGTAAGACTTGTTACTGAAACACTTGGTAATGCTGGAACAAAAGTACCTGATATTTTTCAGGGGAAATTTTATATATCAAAAATATTAGTGGTTTCGGTACCCATGATTACTCAAGACTTGTATCGGTCTGAAAAAAAAAAGAAGAAGAAAAAAACAAATACAAAACTGGTATCAAAAATCACTAAAAAGAATACATAATTAATGCAAAACAAATATTCCAAATCAAAATATTGCTGTAATATTGATAAATCATATATTTAGTTGATACACCATTTATTTGGGATCAGTTTACTTTTGGGCTACACTCAGGAAAGACTGCCAGTCACGCATGAACATTCACTTACTCTGTGGACCTAGAAAACTGTGATTCATCCATCAAAAATCCAAAAACAATATGCACTGAGAACCCATTAAGACATTACCCTTTTCTTCATCCTCTTTGTTCATTTTCCCTTTTCTTTTTTTTATTTAAACAAATGATGTCAAAAGAGATTTCATGGCCTGTGTGGAATTGTGCATTTGCCACACCCCTTTTTTTGAGTGCTAATTTACTCTTTTAGATTTAAACTCTGTGAGTGGCTTCCCCTGCCCTTTAATTAGGCTGTGGGGAGTCGACACCGACACTAAACACACAGACTTTGAAACTTGCACACTTGCTTTTGCACGTGTACACGCACGCATGCACGCTTGGGCGTGCGCACACACTTGTACTGTATAAATTCAAAAGCTACTCTCTGTGGGCCGCATTCACATTCAGACTGCCCTCAACTTCAGCAGTCACCAAGACGCAACCAAGAGAATTGGAGAGAAATGTCTGAGAGGACAGAAACAGAAGACATTCAGTTCAGAACTTTTTTTCTTCTCAAATCTAAAATCTGCACTAAGAGGCATCCAATTTTGCCAGAGAGGCCCATGAGGCAGCAGGAGATAGATGTTTGCATTTGTAGTTTAGCAGCTTCAGTGCCTATCTATTTGCTAATGAGAGGTTTGCGATATGTGCACTCATTAAACCTAAATAAAAGTGGTTGAAAAAACATTTGCAATAGATTAGGTTGAGCACTCCCTGATGTTACAGAGGCACTTGAATTACATCCATCAGTTTCATCATGAAATCAGTGTTTCAGGCAGAGCACAGATTTATGTTGACATTAAACTTACTCTGCAGATGGAAGCAGACCATAAAATTTAATCTCGAAAGAAATGGACTAAACTCCTTTGATACAGCTTGTACTGTAAAAGACTATTTTGTGCATAAAACAGGAATAAACAAAGCAGTGAGCCATATCAATTAGACAATTGAGAGTTTATCCACAACACCCATCGTTTCAGTAATTCCTCATCACATGTGCAAAGAATAATAATTAAAAAAAAAACACAGTTGACACTGAACTTAACCTTTGCCCTTTTATTTTTGCACTCCAAACAGAAACTGGCCACTAAAAAGGGAACTACAATAACAGCAGTGACAGTAGCGACTTGTTATGTTGGAAATAAGAGGGCACTTAATTGGGATCTGATAGTCTAATAGGCAGGACCTCTGATTACCAACTGCACATTGCCTTAAAATAGCCCACTGATTAGCAGCCAGGGGATTCAATTATGCTGGGGGAGAAATAAGGGCCCTTAATAGGCCACTGTATCAGAAAACATGGGACTCTGCTTTAGCTAAAGCGCTGATAATTGGTTGTTTAGTTGGGAAAGTTCAGCCTGCTGGTAATTAGTGATGCTTCTGCTGTGTCTGGAGTCACCAAACATACGACCAGAGGCAAATGAAGACAAAGGGTGCTCGGTACAGTAAAAAGGGGTAAAGGTCACGTCAGAGTTCATAAAAAGAGCACTCGAGCCAAAGAGGGTGTAGATGAGGGAAGACACTGAGACAAGGGGTTGTGTTGACTAAATAGCAACATTTGTCTGAAACTGAAAAGTAGCAGTCTTGACGTGTCTCAATCATCTGCTCACCAAAGTTTTGGTTCCTTTCTTTCTTATTTGTTCAGCATTTTCCCCCTGTCAGTATGTCCCTCTTGTCTTAGACAGCTCAGCTGTATCTAGGTAAGTAGTGTGTGTCTGAATTGAGGGAGAAGGTGGATTGAATAATAATGGATTAGGTTTTATAGGAGAAGACGGCCTGTCTGTCTGGTTTTATTCACTATCCCATGGAGGAACAGTGCTGGCCTCTTGTATTCCCTCCATACATCACTCACAGAAGAGGACCTACTTTCAGCTCATTTAACTGCACATACTAGTGCTGGTTAAAGAAGGACTACAGAAATCAGAAAACATTTCATTTTGCGAGGCTGAGATCAGACAATTTGGATGATTGTACGCCAACACTGACTCTACATTCATTTGATTGACGAATAATCGATTATCAAAATAGTTGCCAAATAATTTCATAATTAATTGTCGATTAAATATTTAATTATGACATGTCTACATGTAACCTGAAAAAAAAAAAAAAAAAGACTTGTGATCTTAGTTTTTAATCACACAGTCACCTATAGGAACATGTAACACATTGTTATCGGAAACAGCTGTTGAATTCAGCGGTCGTGTTTGTTTCTTTTTTCACAATGTCAACACAGTGTCATGCTGTATGCACTGAACTACAAAGGCACATGTCTTGACATACACACCTGTCACCCCACAAATCAACATACCTTTTGAACATAATGCACAAGTAAAACTGAGGAGAGTATTAAGTGTCATTTAATCAAAGGTGGGCATCGTCATTGACTGGAATGGATGATTGATGGAAGTGCCCACCAATGGGCGTGTGCTTTCAGCAAATGCTTGGTAATGCGAAACCTTGAAAAAAAAAATGCACAGACCGAGCACCGAGTAAAGCAGGATTATTTTTGTCGATCGCGGTAACTACACACTTCTTATCCGTGTATTTTTGTGAGGCTTGGCATTATCAAGTACTCGCTCAAAGTGCTGAACCACATGCCAAAAGGTGGGCACTTCCATCAATCAAGTTCATAGTTTTTGGCACTAGACAAATTACTCATCAAGTCAAAAATTGTGAATTCAATTGAAATAGAAAGGGTGTATGAAAATAAATTCCTTGGAGTAGTTTTTGATGATAAATTATGTTGGAAGCCACACATAGAAAATGTTAAAAGAAAAATCATCGGGATACTCTATAAGGATTGCTGTTAAAAAACAGCTTGAGTCACTGTCTTTAGAAACTAAAGACCAAGTTCGAAATCTTGGGGTACTAATAGACTCAGACCTGACCTTCAGCAATCATATTAAATTCATCACTAAAACAGCCTTTTACCAGCTGAAAAACATATCCAGACTGAAGGACTGCATGCTTCAAGCAGACCAAGAGAAGCTTATCCATGCTTTTATCTCCAGCAGACTAGATTACTGTAACGGTCTTCTGACTGGACTCTCTCAAAAGAACATGAGACAATTGCAGCTCATTCAGAACGCTGCAGCTCGAGTTCTGACCAAAACAAAGAGATCCGAACATATTACTCCAGTACTTAAGGATTTACACTGGCTCCCAGGCAGCTGTAGAATCGATTTTAAAGTTCTGCTACTCGTCTATAAATCACTAAATGGTTTGGGTCCTGAATATATCCAAGAAATGCTGATAAGAACCCAGCAGGGTTCTGAGATCTACAGACTTGGGCCAACTAGTGGAACCCAGAGTTCGAAGCAAACATGGTGAAGCTGCATTTAGCTATTATGCTGCACACAGATGGAATAGGCTACCAACAGAAGTGAAGTCAGCCCCGAGTGTAAATGCTTTTAAATCCAGGTTAAAAACTTTGCTTTTTTTCTTATACTTTTGATTAGGGACTTTTAAACAGCTTTAATTAAGTGTTTTTATTATTTTAAACTTCCTTATGTTAAATGTTTTAAAGTTTGTTGAATAATGTTTTAAGATTGTTATTGTATGTTCTTTAGTAAATTTTGTAACCTATTTTCATTTATTTTTCTTCCTCTGAATCTTAACTACTGTTTCTTGATGCTTATGTGTTGTCTGTCCTTGTGTAAAGCACATTGAGTTGCCTTGTGTATGAAATGTGCTATACAAATAAACTTGCCTTGCCTAAAACTAAGGATGTCTTAAACATGAAATCATTATATAATTATACAGCTCATTATTATTACCATATCTGACCTATTGTGTGGAAATCTGGGGAAATGCATATAAAGCAAATACCAACTCTGTTTTTAAATTGCAAAAGAGAGCTATAAGAATTAGAAATCGATCAAAATATACAGAACCAACACATCCACTAAATACAATGAAATTTTATGACTTGGTTGAGTTTAAAATAGAACAAATAATGTGCAAAGTATACAACAATCTACTCTGCTACAGTACTCAGACATTGTTTGAATTTAGACACAGTCCTTATGACATAAGGGGTACAAGTGTCTATAAAAAACCTAAACCATGAACAAATATTAAGCAAAGGTGTGTATCTCTAAAAGGTGTAAATTTGTGGAATAATTTGGGAGTTGATCTGAGAAAATGTGACTCACTTCTGGAATTCAAAAAAATGTTGAAAAGTAAAGTTAAATTTTTTTTTTACTTATGTCAGACCAGAGTATGAAAATTGTAAATGTGAGTATGTGTATATGATTTAGATAAGTATTATGGTATATGTCTAGGAAATTCATGTATATATGTTACTGGCAAATGCACGAATGTTAAAGTGCACTTGTGTATATATAACCAGGTTTATACATTTTATTTTAAAAAATTGTAAATTAGTATTGTATTAATAATTAAATACGTTTAAATATATAAAGTAAGGCGGGTAGGACTAGATAAGTTTTTAACTTCTTCCTACTCCCTTTTGAACATGTAAACTGATAGATTGATGATTTTATGGGGGTTTTCTTTTCTTATATTTTCTGTTTTTCTGTTGTTTCTTTGTTTATATGTTCAATAAACAAATAAATAAATAAATCAATTCCAGTCAATGACGATGCCCACCTTTGCATTTAATGTGAAACGGTAGGTGAAAGCCCAGGATGGGGCTCTGCTATGCACACAAAACAAAACAAAAAACAAGCCTCCAAACAAATTAGTATACCTGCATTAAAATGGTGCGTGTCAATATTAGATCACTAGATTCCAGTCGTGCTTGAATTCAAAACTATGACACTAGACAATCATTGGAATTTTAGAAAAATCTTTCAACAACATCAGCACAACATTCTCTTGGGGTTATTCTCCTTTTTTGGTGACTTCGAGCCATTTGTGGCAGTAATGGATGGCCACTTAATTAGGGATAGCAAGGAGGGCCACAGCCCAGCTTGCTCTGTCTGTGGTTTTGCACACAAAACATCTCGACTGCGCCTTTCTCATATTTAAAAGGGTTTTGAGCTTTGTTAATGATAGAGGGTAATAAACATCTTACTGAGTCACAGAAAATAAAGAGATAATTTGGGGAAAGGCAGCAACCGCATAAAAGCCATGTTTTAATTAACTCGCCCCAAGCACATAGCAAAACCAAAAAACGGAGGTCCATCAGGGTGTATTGTCCTGTGCAGTGTGAACCGGATTTACTATCTGGCATATGTGACTGCAGATCGCAAAAGAAAGACAATTTCCATGACCATTTGATTACATCAAACCCTCCTTTTCGTCTCAAATTCTCATCATCATTCCCAACCATTACTTGCAGAATCTAATTCTCTCCTTTCTTTCATTTGGAAAAGACCTTTGCTTTCATCCCTGAGAAGGGCTTTAATTCATGTTGCGACACTGAATAAAAAAGGGAAGATGGAGAGAGACGTAGGTGAAGAGAGTTATATGGGAAGACTGAGAAGCAGCCAAGACACTCGGGTGTCAATCAATCCGATGCGATGGGGCTGCAAGGGTTTGTCAGTAGGGCGCGTTTGATCTGTGTCTTTCAAAGAGGAAAAAGCAGGAAGGGCCATCACAGATGATTTGCCTCTCGCTGCTGGCCCCGGTGCCACACTGACAGAGAGCAATCACATGCAGGTTAATTCAACATCCACCTTCTTAATCTTTTTTTTTTTCTGTCAGTTTCTTTTGCTCTTGTTCTGTCTAGTTAGATGAAGCACTGCTTTTTTTTGGTTACCACCTCACCTTTTTTAGAAAGCTGGAAAGATCACAAGTGCAATTTCAAGGATTTCCCACCCCCCACAACCACCTACAGCTTGAATGCAATGATGTGGGAAATGAGTTGTTGTTTTAGCATTTATGGAATAATTTATTTCTATGCCATTTGACAGTGGCAAGATCATCACATCGACTAAGATGGTCAACATAAATTAGTGTCAACGCAAGTAATAGATTTCCATAATCGCCATGTAAACATTGAATAAAAGAGAAGAATGCAGGATGCAGTTTCTGAGTCTTGACCATCCATCGGCAACTTTGACCATAATTATGATGAATTGTGGTCCTATTATGACCCCTTTAATGTAGCCTTGAACTTTGCTCAACAGGATTTTGGAATAATTGTGTTTTCCTATAACCGACGATTAAAAATGGAAGGAAACAAAAATCAAATAAAAAAACAAGAGTCTTGTAGCAAAGTCATCCAACTGAGGTGAGGGAAATTATGGGGTGAAAGGTTTTCAGCAAGTAGTGGGTTGGAGGTAAGAGGGTACAGTTAGGTTCAGCTGTAGTTTAAAAAATGATTACTGTATAACTTAATGCAGACCACTCTATTTTACAAAAACAAAGTTTTCAAAAACAGCACAAGGTCAAAATAAGACTTATTTGGTTTCAAGAAGAAATTAACCACAATGCTGCAAAAATGGATGGTGTTCTATAGTTTTAAGAGGTCAGAAGGATAACAGGATAAAGGCTGCCTCCTCTGTTCCTATGAAGGACAATCACTCTGTCAATTGGATTTGGTGGCTCTCCAAGGACAAATGAAGACCAAAGGGATACAAAGAAACCAAGAGAGGAAGAACATGATTCCATCTGTCTCTGTGGTCTCAGTGACTGACAGGGGGGACTAGACCAGCAATCTTTGAGAGCTGCGTCTTTGTGGCTGGGAACAGCAAGACTTGATCTCCAGACAAAAAGAACATTCAAGGAAATGAGAAACTCTGACCTCTACGGATATTATAGAGCTTGGGTTAGTTGACCTTAAAAGCTGCTCAATGCAGGAAATTGAATTTCAAATCGCTACTGTCACGTGTTGGCCGAAAAATGAAACTGCACACTCCCCTCTTCGCGTACACTGCACGCATGATGTCCCATCCACAAACAGAGGGTGGGAAATTCAAAACCGAATCCAATCTGTCTTGTGAACATCTAAGGTGTTAATCAGCTAATGAAAAGATGTTTGAGTCATAAATGGTCAAATAAAAAGGCTATTGTAAAGATATTTTTGGGCAAACTCCAACATACAGCATCTTTAACTACCCCAGATGTCTTTAGTTGGATGTTATTCAAAACCCATCAGATTTGTATTTTATTGAAAAAGATACATAAACCTTTAAAGTTTAATTGAAATGTTTATACGGTGAAATTAAATATGAAATAAAGTGAATGTTACTAGTATTGAATCTGGTGCAGAACAGTGTGTAAGACATTGATTATGTCATATGAAGCTGATAGGAAATATGTTAAATGTGTTGTGTTTGGCTAGGCAATAACATAATATATTAAAAAAAAAGAAAAAAAAAAAAAAAAAGACATACCTGCATGTAAGTAAGCAAGGTCTGGATTCTCAATATCAGGATGACTGTCCTTGAGGTGGTTGCGGAACTCTACGGGAGAGTTGGTGCCGTAGTCACATTTTGGACAGTTGTACATCTTCACCCCCTCATGTTTTCCTGTATGGAGGATGTGCTTTCGGATGTTCTCAGCACAGTTGGATCTAGCGGGTGGGGGGGATACAATAAAAAAAAACAAAAAAAAAACATGCGTTATGAAGGAGGCAATTTCTGTTCCCCCATAAAATAGTATACCAATTGCAAACATTGTATGTATTACGTACACATATTTGAGCTGGACTTACGAGCTGGGTCATAAGCAACATTTGGATGGAATAATATCAGTACATTAATTTTGGTTATAGCAGTGATCTGAAGCCAATAAAACAACTTTGGAATAAAGTAAAGTATTGACTGTTGCCCATTATCAGTGACCTGTGACCTCACATGCCCTCCGAATCAAAGGACAAATATATCCAGGCACATTCAAATATTTAAAAAAAATAAAATAAAAATGTGGCAAAAACAATAAATATTACAATTACATCCTGTAGGTACAACAGCCAGAACACTTTTTCCAAAATGAGCATATTTTGCAAGTATTTGCAATCTGTAGTAATTAACGCTACTACATGTATAATAATGCCAATGAGTATTCTAGTGTACTAAAATGTGTTCCTGAATCTGCGAAGGGTGGTCAATGTGCTACTGTATGGTACAGGATGTAACAATGTCACTGCAGTCACACACAACCCACTGCTGATTAATGATGCTGCCTAACCTGCTGCAAGGCTCGATCTAAACCTATCCAAGACAACACGCACGCGCGCACGCACATGAACACGCACACACACACATTTACAGGAATGGAAAGTCTTATTGGACCAAATGTATCTGTGATATATGAAATGGATATAAAATGGTCTACACATCCCTGTTCAAATGCCACGTTTATGCAATATAATAAATAAGACCAAGATAAAAGAAATAATTTAAAAACTTTTTCCAACAGTTATGTGATATTAGGTACAACTCAGTTAAAATGAAAATGAAATATTTCCGAGAGGGATGGGAGTCAGTCAAAAGGAAGTCAGCACAACACTGCCAACTGATTTACCCCAACTCAAGTTCAGCTGCTCAGCTTTTTCTGACATTTTTTAAAAAGCCATGGTCTGCACAGCCTAAGGTGGTCTCATTGTTCAAAGATATACATCAGGATAAGAGTACCAATTAATTTCCAAGGTATTCAATATGGCGCCCCATTGAATTAATAATAATAATAATAATAAAATGAAAAATAAAAATTCAATCAATCAATAAATAAGGTTATTACACGAGAGATTGAATTAATAATAATAATAATAAAATGAAAAATAAAAATTCGATCAATCAATAAATAAGATTATTACACCAGAGTTTGAATTAATAATAATAATAATAATAATAATAATAATAATAATAATAATAATATATAGGACTTTTTATGTCTGTGTCTTCTTCAAATGTCTGCACTATGAGGTTGGGTGGTAAGACAGAAACTGTATCATTCAAAGAAAACATAACACACTACAAACCTTCCAAACGTATGTGGGAAAATGTGTTATGTATGATCAAATCAAGGTTAAACTTTTTGGCCATAATTCCAAAAGGCATGTTTGGCGCAAACAAACGTTGCTCACCAACAAAAGAACACCACACCTAAAGTGAAACATAGTGGTAACATCATTATGTTTTGGGGCGGTTTTATTTCAGCTTGAACTGCTACCTGAGTCAAGGTGGAGGGAATTATGAACAGTTCCAAATAACGGTCAGTGTTAGCACAAAACTTTCAGGTTTTTGTTCAAATAAAAGGGCAGTTGTGTGCCCACTTCCATTTGAGGCCCACCACACACTAATGTAGGTCCCCACCACACAGAGGATTGACCTCCGAAAAAAACTGAAGAACTGGGACCATATGTTTGGAGGTGCCACATACACTTTATACAGTTTTTTCTATACGAGAAACAACACGGTGAGATTGTCAAGGAAGAAGCGATTTCCCTGGCCACTGTACTTTAATATAATGCAAAGGGAGAAAATAGTGAAAAAAATAAAATGTGAGTGAGTGTAGATACAGCAAAAGTAGCGGCCAACAGTAGGCTATTCATGAAGACTCGTGGCTGACCCCCCCACCATACTCCCCACCCCCACCCACACCGTGTGACAGTTTAGTTATGCAGCCGCATGGGTGGTTCTCTGAAAACATGGTCCAGGAATGTGACATGTTAGGCCAAAACTGATATTGTGCAAAGCCAGTTAAAAATTATATATAGTATGTTTTAAATCAAACCTTTCTGCAGTATGCTATAAAGATATTGAGTTCACTTGCCACTTTGTTCGCAGGTGAATGTCATATCATACCATATGTTGAAGATCATCTACTTTTTCATTTTGTCATGGATGGTACATGGACAACAAAAACTGAGCCCCCAAATAATTTTTAAATTACCTTCATACTAGGGGTGTCAATTGCTTAGTACCTGGCGATTCGATCCATATTGCGATTAATAGGTCACGATTCGATTCGATACCGATTAATCCCGATATGAATTTATAAGTCGATTGTTGCGATTTTTTTTAAACTCAAATTTAGAAAATACTATTCATACTACCTGTACAATGTAAGATTTGTATGAAATGTATTATTTATTTATCTGAAGCTTCTGTCTCATAACTGTGAGCTACTGTATTTAATAAACAGGTTGCAATCTGTTTCATGTTTGAACAGCATTGAAATAAAATATTAAGGCTTAAAGAGGCACGATGCAAGATTCAGAGTTTTTGCAGATTTGCGACCCCTCTGGCGAAACGTGGAATGGACCCCAGCGACGCGCACACGGCCAGGAGCGTGCGCGACTTTTCGGGCACGAGCAAACCTCCAAGTTAATCGAACAAACGTTAAAACGGAGCACAACGCCTTTTTCGTAGGCTTAATAATGTCTACAGAGGTAAGAAACATATTAACCTTCAAGTTACTTTGTATGTGAAAGTCATTTTGAGTGAAAAAAGCTTACGTAATTACAACCTTCCAAACGTAAATAGTGCATCCGTTGAATCCGATGACATTGAGGATAGCAATACGTTGCTAATATGCCCAAGTGCGGAGACATTAGTTAGCGACCGTGTGGTAGTTTTATTCTGCACTGCTAATCATAAATAGACCCTATCGTATTTTCGTTATGAAGTCTTACCTTTTTAGCAAAAATTCAGCAAGCTGTGCGTTCCGTTTCATCCCCAGGATAGCTCTTAGCTCTCTCCACCTGACAAACGCTGCTCCTATATTTATCTGCGTCCTGCCGTGACACTGGTCTGAAAGTTCTTTACTTCTATTTGTCTTCCGTAAAGTCTTCATAAGGGATTGAGATGTATCGGGTGCTGTTCTCTTGACGTCATGTTCAGAGCAAAAGCTAAAGTGTCCGGCTCGAACGCGCCAACATTTTTCCTTTTACAGAAAAATAGGGGCAACAGTCATTGTGCCACAGTCGTGCCTCCTGTCCATTAGACAATTCTTAAAACATGTGCTGGTGAAAAATATGGTTATTTTAACACTCAAATATGAGTCTAATCTTGCATCGTGCACCTTTAATGTTCCATTAATACAGTGCTTCTCAAATAGTGGGGCGGGCCACCCCCAGGTAGGCGCAAGGCTCCATCAATGGGGGCGCGTTTGACCTCGGGGAACATGCTTTTTTATTTTTTTTATTTTGATGTTTTTTTTACTGTCCTTGAATAAAGTGAAATTGCACCTTCACTACATTAGGGGGCAGTGGCGCTCTCATTATTGGCAGTGTGTGCACAGGGAGCATTCGCTCGGTGGTGCAGGGGTTTAGCACTGAACATGCACACAGTAAAAAAAAAAAAAAAAAAAAAAAATCAGCACAAATTATTTTATATATTTTTGTTTTGCAGGTTAAAGTTTTTTTTTTTTAAATATTGTGCTCCTGAGTTAATGTTGGTGATCAGTTTGAATGCATTATTATTTATTGATTTTACGTAATCATATGGTTTGACGTGGTCAGTCAAAAAATGTTTAATTTTTGAATTTCAGATGTACTTTAAATCTTTTTTTGTTACAGTTAATAAAGCTATTCTTTGTTGTAAGTTGGTCCATATTTCTTTCTTTTTTTTTTTTTAATTCTCTTATACGTTAATAAGGATACAGTGTTATGCAGAGGTGTGCTTATAACAATTTTATAGACAAATGATACTATTTATAGTCGCTGGGGGGCGCGCGAGATGTTTTCTTCTTACTGGAGGGGGCATGACAGAAAATAATTGAGAAGCACTGCATTAATATAACATTCTTCCATGCTTAATGTGTGAATCCTAACCCTAAGTAAGACGTTTTGTTGAATATTTTTCCATCAAAAATGGATGTTTAAAAATCGATTCGGCTGCCTATTGAATCAATTCGAGAATTGCGATCTGTAATATTTTGATATATTGCCGAACCAATTTTTTTTTTTAACACCCCTACTTCATACAAAGATATTGAGTTGAATAACTGGTACAAATGACAAATTACACACTTGGTTGGTACATTCACAGATCACCACAACTTAGTAGCTGTTCACTTCGCAAAATGCCAAATGTCTACAGTGGAACTGTATGCTTTTCAAATCATGCTGACATACATGAATACACGCACGAAAAAAAATTCAAAAGTGACAAAATTATAGGCTCTAGCACCACCCGCGGCCCTTGTGAGGAGTAAGCGATTCAGAAAATGGATGGATGGAAGTAAAAAAAATGCAACCACTGAAGACAGCTGGGATAGGCTCCAGCACCCTCACGAACTTGTAAGGAACAAGTGGTTCAGAAAATGGAGAGTGGTGAGTACTAATTAATGTGGATTACACCTTTGATGTGTAAATGCAAGTGGATGTGTTGGATTCTTTTAAAAAATGTTTCTTTGGTGCTCTTCAGTGGAGGGCTCAGCTAAGACCTTCAAAAAATAGGAAGCTGAAGCGCTCCAACTAATTGTGAATAAAATACCTCAATCGTGGCCAGTTGATTAAAAAAATAAAAAATAAATGCCAACGTGTTTCAGCCTTTGCAGGCATTTGCTTGCCCTGACAAAGGCCAGGGAAATCAACTGGCCATGTTAAAGGCTTTTGATTCACCATGACTGAGTGCCCCAGCTTCCTGTTTTTTTATGTTATCTCCACAATTTAAAGTGAACCCAATGAACTTCCGGTTCTATTTTCTTAAGTAGTTCCAGTCGAAGCAAAAGGTAAAAGGGATACTTAACTCATTGAGCCATTTTCAGCAGTAAAAAGTTAATATTTTGTCCAGAATTAATTTGATAACCTTATTTTTCATAAACAATTAATACTTTGAAAAACTAATTTTGCCACTTGCTGTTGACTGAAGATGAAATCACCTGTGCTGAGGAAACAGGTAACGACCAATCATGGCTCAGTTTGCTGACCAATTGATTAATGGTGATTTTTTTAAATGACAAATGATTAAATATTGGTCTCACTTTTTATGTTTTTTTTGTTGTTGTTTTTTTTTTTTTTTTTTTAAAGGAATTTGAACAGGCTTTCCCCCCATCCACTGTCGGTACAATCTAGATGTAATTTTACATACTTTATACTGTACATATGAAGAGCGTACAAACCTTTTTTTCCACAGACACAAGCACACACCATAGTATGTTGATGGATGGGTTAGTCCTGCTCAGTTTGGACCTGACATTCTGGACAGTATAATACACAATTACTCTCCCTTATCACCTTGGCTGGGACAATAAAGGCCTACTGTGCCATAGCTCACACAAGCCGAGGAGAAAATTTGTTTCCACTTTTGCAGAGACACCAATCTCCATCACGGGCAATAGTCCAATGGAGCTCCAAAAAAAATAGCCTATGTTCCGCTCATGCTGTATAAAATCCATGAACACTAGTCATTGATCAACCTTGAGAACAGGTCACAAAGATGAATGTCATTGTATAAAGCTATGTTCTCCAAATATAAACTGTTCATAAAAGCAGCCATCAGATGTATTCCATTTGACACTGAATTCTGGATGAGAGTAATGCATATGTACAGTAAAACATCACTGTTAATATACCAGATTTTCAAATATAAAAGATCATTCATTAACTGCACATTTTGAGAACAACAACATGGCCACAAGGAAGCGTTGAGGTGAACTTGCTTTGGGATTGTTTTTCTTTAACTCTTTTACTGCCGAAAATTAAAAAGATATGGAGAGAACAAGCTTTTTGTGAAAAGATACATTTTCTCCACAACAGTGACACTAATATTTTTTGTGTAGTGACATCCTTGAAAACGTTCTATTTCATCAGATTCCTTCATGTTTCATTGTAATTCCACACAAAAGATATACAATGCTGCCATCTGCAGGCCATTGTTAGTAAAAGTCTTTGATTCCACAGCCCATTGACCAGGCAGGAATGCACTTACACGTTGAATTGCCCATTATTTAAAAAACAAAAACAAAAAAACAAAACAAAAAAACAAACAAAAAAAAACATAGTTGATGTCGTGTAACGTTTATGGCGGCATACATGGTGATTTTACTAATCGTTATTAAACGTTTTTGGCGGTCAGAGTTAACTGCACTAAATCAGTCGAGGTAGACCACATACAGGCTACAGGCGAGCTAGGCGGTCGCCTAGGGCGCCATCTTGTGGAGGGGGCGCCAAATTGCAGAAAGGAAAAAAAATAAAATTTAAAAAACACAAACACAAAAAGCCCTCCCCCCCTCTCGTGTTTTCTAGAAATAACAATAGCAAATATATTTTATTGAGTTCCTTTTTTTTTTTATTACTTCTATTTCAAATAAATGACTGTGAGTTCACGACCTGCTGTCCTGGCGCCCTGAACCTGACCCGCTGCTGCCGCTTACAATGAATGAAAGGTAGGGGGAGGGGTCGACCGGGTCGTATATCATCTCAGAGTGTAGTGGCAGCACTTTAGAAAGATAGATAGATGGTTGGCACACTTGTGTTGTTTATACATTGACATCGACAACAATGAAAAGGTCCAAGCCTTCAAGTGCTGCATTAAGAAAGCGGCGAAAGGAGGAGGAGGAAAAACGGGCCCAGGGTAGAGGTATGTATGTCAGTCAATCATCATTGTTTATAAAATAAACACGAAAATAGCGTTAGCTTCTTAGCTTGCTTGTAACTTGTTTACTGCACCATTACATCCATGCTAGTAGCTACTTTGCACACAAGAGTGGGGCAACGCTTGCTGAGTTTAAACTAAAACAGCCAGTAAGTCCAGATACCTGCAAATGGATTTGCACAAGTCATTGTTTCACATAACCACATTAATTTATTAATTTATTGAAAATAAGAATTATGTGCTGGTTTAATGTAAACATCGATATAGTATATGCATTTTTTTTTTTAACTAGATGCGCTGAGAAAATATTTGCAGCCACAACAAGCACCTGCAGAAGCTGTGGTAAACAATCCTTCAGTGTCATCTTCACCAAAGGCTACTGAATGTAAGTGCATGGATGGCGCATTTAATACAAACAGCCATAATTTCTGACATTGTATTCTATCATAATGCAAATGGATTTGTTTTCCCTGCTTTAACACCAAAATAATTTGAAGTGATGTATTTTGTTTAATGTAGAGCTGAAGCAACAGCCAGTCAAGCACCGATCAGCAGTACTTTGAGTGACACAAAGCTCGATCTTCTAGATCCAGGTGACTATTTCAGTTATATCACCTGCTGCATCATGTACAGTGCTCAGCATATATGAGTATACCACCTTTGAAAAATGTAAAGATTTTGTTCAATATCTCCCCGCGACCCTTGTGAGGAATAAGCGGTCAAGAAAATGGATGGATGGATGGATGGATGGATGTTCAATATCTCAATAAACATAAGAACAATTTCCAAAATATTGACATGTTTTCTGTAGAATACGCACTTGACTCACAACATGAAAGTAAGGTTGTAATAGGATGCATAGATTACAAAATCTTCAATTTAATCAAATTAACTAATGCAAAAAAAAAAAAAAAAAAAAGCAACCCACAACAAAAACGACTACATCTAGTATTTTCTATGAGCTCCATGACTGTTATGGGTAGCAACATGTCTGCTAGGCCTGGAATTAACAAGCCTTTTTCTCGGGGTCTACTTATTTGTGCAATATGTACTCTAATAAAAAAAAAAAAAAAAACTCTTAGCAGAGATGCAGTCATTTCTTACCTGGCCAAAATCCAATATGTCAAGCATGGAACTTTTAGTTTTTCTAGAGGAGAAAAAACTTAGAGAAATCTATCCCAACATGTGGGTAGCACTCAGAGTGGCCGCTACCATACCAGTGACTGTAGCATCAGCTGAGAGATGCTTTTCCAAGCTTAAACTAATAAAAAACTATTTAAGGTCTACCATGTCACAAGAACGGCTAACTAGACTGGCACTTATCAGCATCAATCAAGAAGTATCCAGGCAGCTATCCTTTGACGCACCAATTGATGCCTTTGCTGCAAGGAGGTCCCGGCGTGCACTATTTTAAGTATTTGCCGTTATGTTCCTAAGTTATTTAGTGAAGTTTTTTTGCACACTATTCACATTATCTGTGAATCACCTTATTGCCAAAGTTTTACGATATATCAAAGTTTGTATATTGATACATTTACTATTTTTTGTATCTTACACAATTATTAATGTACATAGTGAAAACATTTTGAGGTTTTAAATACTGTCATTTTGCAAAAATTGCAATAAAAAGTTGCATTGCATTGTACTTCTGTTATTTTTCTTATTTTTATTTGTTTGTGGAATTTGGTATTTATTGTGTGGTGTGCTATTAAATATAATATATCTATAATTTTTTTGTGTGTGTGTTTTTTTTTTTATGGGATTGGGGGGGGGCTACCATGTACATTTTCGCCTAGGGTACCAAATCATGAAGGCCCTGACCACATACTATGGGTAACAAAACAAAAACAAATAAATAAATATAACTTGGTGTTTAAGAGGCGTTTCTTCAGTTTCTATGCCCTCACAGGTCTTTTGTATGTCTTGTTAAGTACAGGTCAAAGAACTTTTCAGTAGTGGTAATGAAATTGAATTTACAGAAGACTAATGGAGTGAAGAAAGGTAAGGTCAACACTAACCAGGTCCCTTCGACGACGACAAGCAATAAGTGATCAACAATTGAATTCTAAACACATCAATACAAACAATCTAAACATGCATCCATGGTCATAATTATATTAAACTGTGGATATATTTGTTCACATCATGGAACTAACACATTCGTGAATACTCTAACAATCATTGATAAACACTGACATTGTAGTGAAATGTGCATATATTATAAAAAGTGACTTATTTTGCAAAAGTGGAAGTAAAATATGTATTTAAGGCAACACTTAAAAACTTCTGAAGCGAGTGTAGGTGGATTCCTAGGGGGTATATTATCTCTCAGATATGGTAATGGTGTAATTGTCATATTAAAACAACATAGTGAGCATTTAGAAGTCAGCAGGTGCCACAGTTAGTGAAAGCCCACACCAGCCCTCCTACTATACACTGTATTAATTAGCCCAACACTGTTTCAACTTCCTCCCCCATCAATGCACTCACCATGGGAATCAGCCACACTGATGCCGAATGCGTACATCACCCCTTCTGTCTAATTCTGTCTTTCCCACTCTCCTGCCCTCCTTTATTTTAATAATGTTCATATTTCTCCTTGCAGTAAGCATATGGTAATTGGAATAGTGTAATTGAGAGGCACTTGTGTAGAGGACAGTCAAATGTGTTTGAGTTTGTTAAGAGGTGCATGAAGGGTTTATTTAGATCAGTGTTTTTTTGTGGACCTTTTACTGCCAAGAAAACCCACTAATAATCATTACCAGCCTCCACATACCTCCCTTCACTTTACAAGGTTGCAAACCATTCTGCCACTGTCAAGAAGCATGTCATCCTCAAAGCCACCAGAATTCAAACTGCGGCAGTACTTTCAAGCAAAGTACAATATGTAGCACAGTTATAAACAGTCCTTAGCTGGTGGCAGGAGTCAGGGGCTGCGTATCAATTAGACAATTCGATTTGCCACTTTGACTTTAAGAATATATATTCACAAACAAAGATAAATGCATCAACATCAAATAGCATAACTTTAGCAATTTGCATAAAAAACCTGGTAAATAGTGCTATAGACATAATTAATAGGCAGCAAGTTTTTATTTTTAAACCACTGCAAATAACTCTAAATATAATTATTGCCTCAAGCATCTATCTCCATCTGAATAGATGCAGTAAAGTGACATGAGACATTATTTTCCACCTTAATCACTGCCAGCCATTTTATAAAATTTCAAAAATTTCAATACCCATGCGATATTGCATTCAATAATTAGATATAAAACGAATCTACCAAATGACAGAATAGACTCCCTACTTTTTGCCTTGTCATGTTCTTTGATAATTGACGGTAGAAAATTGTAGGTCTGCTTAAATGCAGCCATTTCTTCCATGGACTCCGAAACTGTGTTTATTTCGTATAAAATGGGGCAATGATGTCATCTACCGGTGGTTGGGCATCAGTAAAGTTATTTCCAAGTTTGACATTTACAGTGGAGCATAATCAGATTCTTCCACATCTATCCCCGCTCTAAAAAATATAACTGACAAGTATACTTGTCAAAGGCAGTGAATGAGTTGAGAATCAAGCCACTGTGGATATGAGCTTTCCAAAAAGACAACTCATTAGTCACAGACAATGTTCAGAATAACATTATTTGATGTACAATGGACCCCCACATAATTATGGTTCTACACCCATGGGTTCACGTATTTTTACGTAATCAAATAGATATTTCTTTGTAAATAACTTTTAAAAATTTTAATATTAGTATAATTATTTTTGGGAGTCAATCCCCAATTTTCAAGGTCATCTTATTTGTGGTTCATAAACGCTTTATTCAATATTTTTTGGTGGGTCAGGTGTAATTTTTGCCCCCTTTTCTTTGATGCATTAAAATTACAAGCGGGTAAAAGCTAATCGTGGGCCGTCCCGGTCCCTATCCCTATCGCGAATGGCAGGGGTTCACTGTAGTGTAAGTTTGATTCTCTCAGCTATGAGAACAACTTACATAATTTAGATGACCTAAACAACATAGTGCTTGTTGAAAAATTAGTCTTCGGTTTAAGCATTTAAAAGTTTGAGCTTTGATAGTGGCATTCACGTAACGTGGTAACACCGAGAACACGGAGAATGAATGTGTTTCCACATACGTACCGAGGTAAATCCATTCACATTTCTTCAGAACCACACAAAAAAAACTACATTTCACTGACAATTTCCTGTTTAATTAACGATGTCGTATGATGGTATTATAATGACACACCTGCCAATGTCTGTGACATTGTGTCTGAGTGCATGTTAGGGAGATGTGACTAGGATTCAACATAATGAGATGGAGCAATGTTGGAGATTAGAGCAGCCCTCATTTCACCTCCTACATCCAGCTTTTATACTAACACACACTCAGCTATCATGCACATACACACGCAGATAAACACTCACATGCGCACGCACACGCAATCATGCACATACGCATGCAGAAACTATGCCACCTGCTTGGCACAGTAAGTATTCCCAAAAGCACCATGCACCCCCTCTTATCATCATCATTGGCCATCAGCACCACCAAGCATTGGCAGTTCAATGAGCTGGTACCAACCTGTAGTCACACCAGGGGCAACGGTACGGTTTCTCCCCAGTGTGAACACGATTGTGTCTTGACAGGTGGGACTGCGTGGTAGAAGCAAAGTTGCAAAGTTTGCATTTGAAGGGTCTCTCTCCTGTGGAGTAGAGGGATTTAAATAAAGACATTTGATAGTAAAACAGACAGAACAATAAACTGTTAAATCTAGAATGGGCAGAGTTAATCATGTCAACATGCACAGCAAAGAGATGATATTAAAGTTTGCAAGGGGAGTGGAAGACAAACTAAACAGCAAACAAAACGAATTTATAAAACAATTAAATTTACACTCATCCTTGGGTACATGTCCGACAACAGTTCAGAGCAGTAGTTGTTACACTTTCTCATTTCCGCGCCCAAAACATTATTATTGACAGCCCATCTAAAAATATGCAATTTCCCTAAGCGACAGAGCGACATTGTGGAATGATAACTAAAATTAAAAGTCTCAGCTGTGCCGGTACACATGCCTATCACTGACAGCAGCATGTCACACTGATGGAGCCTTGTTTGTATCATAGTTGCTAAAATTATATACAGTGGAAAAATACTACTTTTTATCTTGAAGTGTCACTCTCAGTCCAAGATTATTGAGTTCACACATTGCTGTCTGTGTGGATTTCGTACCTGTGTGCTGGCGTCTGTGCTTGGTGAGAGCGTGTCGTGTGCCTCCAGCAAAACCACACAGGTCACATAGGAAAGTCTTTTCACCTGTAAGTAGAAGAAATAGCCATTTACACAGTTTAATACTACTTACACAGGAAGCAGCTCGTGTTGCTGTGCATTTGGACTACGTTTATTTTGACACTGAAATTAAAGTCTTTCTGCAATGATTTTAAGTCTGCTGTGTCAACACTTATTTGACATAAAAACTAAGGGAAAAAAGTTACTGTTACAGTACCACAGAGAAAAATATTAAAAAAATAAAAATAAAAAAATAAAAATCACTCAAGCTGTGACCAAAAGGGAAATGTGTTAGAAGGGTGATTTAAAGTAGCAGAAAAAGAGAATAGAACAAGTATAGTAAAAATATGAAAAGCAGTTGAGTTGGTGTGCAGATGAGCCATGCAAAAGTCACAGATCAGTAGTGTATATCCATCAGAGCTCTCACAGCTAACTAATTCCTCCAATCAGACGGATCCATGTAAATATGTCAAATGGGGGACGGGAAATTGCCAGTGTGGTTTATTGACTGTGATAAAATCTGAAAAGCACCGCTGAACATAATTACATACTTGTCAGAGCCATAAAAATTAGCTTTATTATCAATGGGATGGTTTTCTACAACTTCATTTGGGGGCGATGCCTTCCAGATGGGGAGCGTGGAGAGCTTTTTCACACTCCTCCTTTCTCTGCATCTGGCTTGTCATTAACAGCATGAGCTCTCTCTCTCTCTCTCCCTAATTTCTCTCTGTCATTTGTGTAGAACTTCACACACAGACAAACACACAAAGGCACGCACTCTGACACATTTTTTTGGACAATAATGAACAAAGTCCTTTACCAAGTTGACACAGATGTGATACATGCTCAATAATATTGGTATGTACAATGTCCAACACACATTAGCATTTATGTAGTGTGGTACAAGTAGAAGTAAAAACAGAACCCATGCACCCTTGCACAAAATATCTTAGCAAGCCACTAAATATTCATCTGAACTCAAATATTGAACTCCATTTTCTGATCATGCATGTGGGTTACTCTTGCAGATGGGCCTCAGTGGCACTCCACACATTTTGCTGTTACACAGATAGCAGATTTCACTGAGAGTTCAGAGGCAATTTTGTATCACGTTTCCTCTAACCTATTCATTTAAAACCCCTCAAATCTGAAAAGAGCTTTAATGCAGTACCATTTAACGGGGAGAAAAACAGCATTAAAAAGCAATGTACATTTATAAATTCACTTTTTAAATATAAACTCAGACCCAACACACACACAAAAAAAAAGCATTTTCAAGAATGTCAAAAATCTAATAATTGCATTTACACAGAAATTAAATTAAATTTATTATACACTAAGATAAGAGCAATATCGGACAATAAATGCACAATGCAAGATGGAGTGCGGTGTTGTTTAATATAGTGATTCCCAACCTTTATTGAGCCAAGGAAAACACATATTTTACATCCACTGCACATCACCAAACAAAAGTGTCAGAAAAAGTGGACATCAATTATATACTTTCTGCTATCTAATAGAAGATAATTTATTGCTTAAGTCTATCACTATAAGTTGTTGGCATATATAATGAATAAAGATACATTTGTTATAAATAATTGTTTGCGCCAATTAAGTGAAATTTCATAATTTTCCACAGCCCATCTTTAGAGCTCTTATGGCACAATTCTTGTGGTCGCATGGTCAGTTAATTGGACGTTGCGACCAGTCGTATGCCCTGATGTGCACACTGGTTGGGAATCACTGGTTTTGATATACTTGCTAAAATGGACACTGTACTATATGTAGTTAGTTTGTATCAAAAAAAAAAAGAAGAAATTACAAATACTCAACTAGAAAAGGTACAGAATACTCACTAGTGTGCAATGTTAGGAGAGAAATGTTATTTTGTATTAAAGTAAGTCCTATCCGTGTTGTCATTCTTATTATACAAATGACATATCAATTATGATATATTTTGTGGTTTCTGGTCCGCAATGTGATCACAATCACACATTGTTCTTATTGTACAAAACCCAAAGCCCAAACAAGGCCCTATCTTTGCCAGTGTGTGTGGCCTTTAAAGCCTATCTGCTTAGACCTTGACTTTATATGAGAATATACGGATGGCGCTGGTCACTCCTCGCCCTTTCCCTCTCTCCATCTCTCATTACACCCAGCGCTACAAGACCTCACCACAGAAAAATCCATAACCATCGATCCTTATGCCTAGCTGCGGTCGCCACAATTATTCTTGAGCATTCTTGAGGAGAAAACATTGGCAATAAATTACTTGTGTGCTTTTCATCTGCTGATCTGTGGTGGGACACTCTCAGGTAGCCAAAAAAGCAAGGTGGTTCAGCAGAAGAGGGATTGTTGTTGTTGAGTGATTGTTGTCAGAACTTAGGGTTGTAGAAACTAGCCCGCTTTACCCATACTACACAATGACATTTAGAGTGTGACGTTTTTGTTTTGTTTTTTCTCGAGAGGGTAAAGCCGCTTGCAGCAACATATGAGTGTACACTGAATGAAACAAGTAATAAAATGGGAGGAACAGTAAAGGTGGGCATAACTAAGTGAAAGGACAGTGGCAAATTATTTCAACCAACCATTATTTTCACCAGAAATGCCCACCATGCAGAAGCTGCTACTGTGGTGGGGCCAAAAGAAGAAAAAGGTTTGCCTAAATTTTGCATCTGTTACCTGCCTGTCAACGCAAAGTGAGGAAGATGATTTTTTTCTCTGTCTGGAAATAACATCATACGAGAGCGGGCGAGCGTGGCTTCACCCAGCTCACGTCCATGTGCTTGTGTTCAAATGTATTCTGCGTAAATTCCGTGGACAAGTTGGCTATTGTCAGTGAATAGATTTTAGGAAAGCATGACCTCCTCCTGTGATTGCTTAAATTACATTACTGAAAAAGTATCCACATCATCATTAGAGAGTAGTGGACGTCACTCAACATTCATCACATTAGTGTCCGCTAGTGAAACAAAAACTGAAATCATGGAAGCCCGCTTCAGTAGTGGAAGCTCTTACGACCCTCACCAACAGTACCCCACAACTAAACATACTATCTTACCTTCGTAACATGATTCACTTTAGCATTTTTAGACTGAACAATTACCTCTTAAAGCAGAAGAATATTTTGTTTTGCTAGCATGATGCACCATATTCTTAAAGGACTTTGAAAAGTACAAAACAATAAAATATATTTGAATCCAAACAGTACTACCTTTCCTAGTATGTGTGTGTGTGTTTCGAAGCATACATATTCCATTATGTGTGTGTACGTTTCAACCCTGGAGGAGTCTGCATGCTATAATTGCCTCCCTCATTAGTTATGTTTTAACAGGAGAGGACGGGAGGGCAATTAATTTTACCGCTTAATTTTTGACACAGAATCCGCTGCTGTATTGATGTGCTCGCCATTTTGGCTCTCATTTTTCAGAGAAATTAATTGACAAAGTACGAAGATTTATCAGCATATCGCCAGATTAAGCGACAAACTGAGGCAATGAGGAAATCAATTGTAGCCCTGTCGCTGTGTTCAGCCCCCAACACATCCCTCCCCCTCACCGCAGATCTCCCTTTCCTGCAATGACCAAGAGCCTGGGGAAAAAAAGAAAAAGAAAAGCTGGGTGGGTAAGATGCAGCGCACTTATTTATTTATTTGTGTCGCTCATTCATCAGCGGTTACAAATGACCCTGGCGGCTGAGGACCACAGAACTCCCCATTCTGCCCCCCCTCCCAATCTCTCAGACAAGACTGGTGTGTGGGGAAAAGTGATTAATAACAAAAGCACACAAATCAGAAAGGAACAATGCATGCAGTTCAGAGCAGTAAAAAAAAAAAGAGCTGGAGGTGCTAACGTTTTTCTCTTTAAACAAAAATAAGAAGGCGATCACCATTTAGGATGTGCAGTCAATGTGTACAGGGTATTACCCCACCTCAGAAAGAAAAAAAAAAATACTACTACTACTACTACTACTACTACTACTACTACTGCTAATAATAATAATAATATAATACTAATGTATATATATATATATATATATATATATATATATATATATATATATATATATATATATATATATATATATATATGTATATATTTAGTTATATATTTTATTTTATTTTTTTTAAGTAAGGGTTGATATTGTATTTGCTAAAATGATTGATTGGCAAAAAAAAAAAAAAAAAAAAAGTAATTTGTCTGAAATACATTCCAAAAGTATTTGAGCATTGAGGCAAAATTTGTATAATATTGCTGTAGACTAAAAACATTTGGGTTCAATATCAAAAGATCTTAAAAAAAAAAAATATATATATATATATATATATATATATGTATATATTTCAAGGAACTTACATCCAGTGAGGTTTAGGAACGGTTTAGGAACAGATAGTCATAAAATTTAGTTTAGTTTAGTTTAGTTTATTCATTTTTTCCTTTCGGACACATTACAGCTTACATCAATCACATCACATCACATCATTTGCAACATTGACATCCAAAAGAAGGGCTGACGGGTAGAAGCCGAAGCTTATTCGAGACCCGTCCCCATCGACCCATTACTATAAAATACTGTGGATTAAAGTGATTTGGCCTTACAATTTAGTTGTAAATCCTTTGCTTGCAATAACTGTATCAAGCCTGTGGCCGATTAACACCAATAAATATTTACATTACTTGTCTGTGATGCTTTTCCAGGATTTCATCAGTCTCTTTTAGTTTGCTTTTCGTGTTTACTCCTGTAGTCTCTTTACTGTAGCAGGGAAAATTCATGTTCCGGAGAAGAGGTGGCCAGACTTTCACTCCGTACTTATTCAACAAACTCCAGCATGGGTTTTCCATTCTTCTTGCAAATGAGTGGTTTGCATTTTCTTGTGTAGTCTCATTACTTTTGTTCGTGAAGTCTTCTGCCTACATTTTGATACAAAAACCCTGTGATTGTTTTGGGGTCTTAAGGGAGACCAAAAAGTTTCTGGTGTCAAATGTTGATGTTTTCCTTGGTTTCACATCACATTAACATCTGTAACTTGGTAAATCAGTGGTTTCTTTTCTCTGTGCATTGAAAATGGTTGCATTGGCCATGACCAATGTTTGTGCAATGGCTCTGATGGTTTGCTTTAGAATCACTTGTTTTTCCAGCCATAGAAAGCGCTGTGGGTTTCATGTTGGTTACACGTGTTACTATACTGCAACTTTTTTTCTATTCTATTTATTGTTTATATGTTACCGGACACACCTAATAATAAATAAGTCATCAGATTTATCTAGTGCTTATTTGGACACTAAGACGCTGGGCAACAAAGCACACAGGTTACACTATTATTAGTATTAACATTATTACATTTGATCACATGAAGAAACTGCACTGTCCTCTAAGTTGTGTATGTATTCCAATTAAAGTTGAAAAAGGAAAGTAATCCTTAAAAGGAAATTCAATTACTGTAGTCCTTGATTATAACTTAATAAAAACACATACCATTATTCTAACAAATAAGTAAATCTGTACTTTGAAGACAAAAGTGAAATGAATATTCTCACATTCAGTTAGACAGCCACAATGAAATGCTTTTTTTTTTTTTTTTTTAATTTTCCTTTTTAACTTTATGCCGGTTTAGACATTACCTACTAAAGTGCTGTGTCTCTTGGTGAAGGGCAACTTAACAATAGCCAGGTTTACATGGAGCCAGGTATTCTGATTAGAATGAATCCAAATGACCAAATGCAATGAAAATGCACCATATGAACACTTCAATCGGAATGAAAAAGTTGAATCCGAATTTAATTTCATTCGGAATCACGGGGGTGGTATATTTCTTTTGTCAATACGAACGAGCGCCATGTAAACAGTTCAATAGTAATGGCCAGGCTGCGTCCGTTATGCGGATTCTCTGTCTTGACGCAAATGTGTCGTGACTTTGTCGTTTCTGCACCCTAAAATGGCGGCATCCGCCCCCTTTCTCTCTTGGGCCAACACATCGACCATAATGCATGCTTTTATCACTAACCAAATTGATTACTGTAAGGTCCTGCTTTCTGGTCTTCCTAAAAAGAACATCTACAACTACTGAAGAATTTGGCAGCATGTGTCCTAACTAAGACTTGAAGACGAGAGCATATTAAACCAATTTTAAAATCTTTGCATTGGCTCCCTATGCGTTTCAGGCCTGATATTATTCCCGTTTTTTAAGTGTCTTAATGGTCTTGGGCATTCATATCTTTCAGAACTCCTTTTAATGATTGATTGATTGATTGATTGATTGATTTAAAGAACTTGTTTTAAAGTACATATGTCAAGATCTGGTCCGCGAGGGCCTGAGTCCTACATGTTTTTGAGGTTTCTCTACTACAACACAACTGATTCAATGATCAGGGTCATTATCAGACTCCTGCATAGCTTGCTGATGAGCTTAAATATGAATCAGCTGTGTTGAATGTGGGAAACCTCACAAACATGCAGGACTCAGGCCCTCAAGGACCGGACTTTGACACCACTGTAAAGTACTTGGAACTTAGGGGCAGTTGTTTTGAGTTTTACTTCTTTCTGCTCCCTTTCGTCTCTTTTTTTTTTTTTAAATAATGAAATAAATAAATAAATGAAATGAACTAGTTTTTATCAAGATGTTTCATTAAAAGTGTTAAAACGCTCACAACTACTGTGCTAAATGATGAATGAATGCTATCTTGATAAACCATATGATCGATGGCTGCACGTCCCACGGCTGGCACGGGCCCGATCTGATTAATGGATGGACGCATGTAAACAGCAGATCGGAATGGATCACTTCACATGCTAACAGATCTTCATTCAGAATGATTTCAATCGAACAAACTAAAAAGTCTCCATGTAAACCCGGCTAACAACTGTGATTTCATAAGAGTACACAATTTGTCATTGTCCTGTATTTGCATTCTAATTCTTTTCAAAAACCTCCCTTTTTCATTTTACTTAATGAAGTATCTTTATATTGGCGGATTTTTTTTTTCTATAAAAGAACCACAACTACCACACGCCTCTCCTGACAACTGGGTGACAGCACTGCCAGCTAACTGATGGGGAATGATGAGCGCTAGATAGAAATGAAAAAGAAAAAAAAAAAAGTCTAATTATGTCAGAGGTGCCTTGACGTTTTGTCACTGTTGAAGCACATTTAAAATAACATCCAGCAAATCTCGATCTTAAACAGCAGGCACCTGTGACGGATGGAG
Source organism: Festucalex cinctus (assembly GCF_051991245.1). Taxonomy (NCBI): domain Eukaryota; kingdom Metazoa; phylum Chordata; class Actinopteri; order Syngnathiformes; family Syngnathidae; genus Festucalex; species Festucalex cinctus. The sequence goes on from NC_135417.1 coordinate 23,299,294, forward strand.
AGCTCAGCTGCAAGCATTCAGTCAGGCTGTCAGGCCGCTGGCTGCTGCTGCGTCTGTCAGTGACTTAAACGACCACATATGGGACTTTATTAAAGCAAAGGGGAAACTGCTTGGCTGCAGCAAAGACACATTTGGGTTGACCTGGAGTACTACTAAGGTCAGGGCCGCCGCTCCCATTACGCAGAGTACACATTGTGCATAGTGCACCATCTCTGTGGGGTGCACCAACGTCCGTGTGGGGCCTGTTGCACGCGGGGACGTATTGCGACATTATCGATCGAGTGTGCACAGAAAGCGTGAACGCTCGCACATGACATGTCGTTGAATCATCTGTTAGCACCTGTCCTGTTGTGCCACTGTATTTACCCCTGAAAAAACTTGTATCATTCACCGTGGGAGCGAGAATTGAGTTGACATTATTATCCATCAATGCATTTTCTTGACCGCTTATTCCTCACAAGAGTCGTGGGAGGTGCTGGAGCCTATCTCAGCTGGCTTTAGGCAGTATAGGTGGGGTACACCCTGTACTGGTTGCCGGCCAATCGCAGGGCACACAGAGACAAACAACCACTCGCACTCACAACCACACCTAGGGACATTTCAGAGCGCCCAATTAACCTGCCATGCATGTCTTTGGAATGTGAGAGAAGACCGGAGTACCCGGAGAAGACCCACGAGGGCACGGGGAGAACATGCAAACTCTACCCAGGAAGGCCGGAGCCTGGACTCGAACCGGAGTCCTCAGAACTGGGAGGCGTGGGGAGAACATGCAAACTCCACCCAGGAAGGCCGGAGCCTGGACTCGAACCCGAGTCCTAAGTACTGGGAGGCGGACGTGCTAACCAGCCATCCACCATGCCGCCCATGACATTATTATGTTTGTTTTCAATTAAAGACATGAAGCGCACACATCAGTCTTGATTTTCAGTTACATATTTTCAAAAAAGTGCTTGCATTGAAAGATCAGTAGATGCATGGAGGCAATTAAAAGAAAAACAATGACCGTATGTCATTCGTGTTTGGCAGTCAACTCGTGGTGTGTCAAACATAAATAAATACTATGTGAGCACATTCCAGGATGTATGTGGAAATATTTTATAATTTATCATCCAGATCAATAACCTCTGCCACAGACGCACCAAAATCAGAACAGAAGAGTGGCAACTCTTTTTTTTTTCTTTTCTTTTTTAATTCTTTGTTTCTCTGCATGTTTATATGTTCAATAAATCAAATCAATAATCAATCAATCAATCAATCAACTCAAATTTCTAATAAACCTTGATTGTTTTTCGAAGCACATCCATCAGCCACAAAATATTTCCCCAATCTGTCGAGTACTTTCCAAGTCGCAATATAAATAGGGCTCTGTGATTAAAGGATTAAGAATTGTATTAATATGAAGACCAGCAGTGAGCATCAGCGAGCGAGTGATTATCGAGACGTGACGGAAATGAGTTTGACATCAGCCAATCACAGTCCAACTTTTCCTTCTTTACATTGGTTTGCAAATTGAAGACGTAAACAGATAGTAGAAGAAACAAGAAGTAAACAATGACCTAACGCGCAGTTGATGGACAACCATGACTTGGCGTCGTCTTGCCAAGATGAAAAAAGATGGTTCTTCCCCGTCGCTTTTGTGGCGATATCTCCAAATCGATGTGGAGTAAATAATGCCATTGCGCAAGGTGAGTCAAGAAAATAAATAAATAAAAGAAAGAGAAAAAAAAAGAAAAAGACAAGAAAAATTGAACACTGTCTTTTCTTTCTTGGTCCTTTAATTTCCTTTAATTCTAAATTGTTGATTACATTATATGCTTTTTAATGGCAGTGGTATAATTGGGAGTATTAAGCCTCTATGGGACTCTCTCTAGGTGAGGAAAATGAATAAGGATGGCCAAAAATCAGGCATGTAATCAACCAAAAATTATTTTTTTTTCTTTCTTTTTCTAGACAAACCTGTGATGATGGATAAGATTTTCACAGTTACCACAAACTGTATATTTCTGTTTCTTACAGTTTGACCATCTATAGAGAAATCAGAAAGTCCCCCACCCCTTGTTTTAATCTAAGATTTTAAATAAATAAATATATATATATATATATATATATATATATATATATATATATATATATATATATATATATATATATATATATATATATATATATATATATATATATAAACTTTGTGGCGTTTATTCATGTATGTATGCCAGAGTGAATCAGTATTGATTTCAAGTGAAAATGACTAGCTTTCTTACCAGTGTGCGTCCGATAATGGTCCTTCATTGCTGACACGTTGAGGAAGGCGTAGTGGCAGGCCGGCCAAGAACACTTATATGGTTTCTCCCCACTGTGCAGTTTCAGGTGGTTGTTTAGGGCCCACTTCTCACTAAAGGTGCGCTCGCACAACTTGCACTCGAACTTCCTGTAGCATATAGGAGGGAAAGGAGGAAGAAGGCAAGGACAGGAAGTCACAACAGGGGGGAAACCGTTATTTACTGATCCCAGCACTGACAACAAATACTGGGAAGTCTATGCTATGAGAAAGGAACTGCAGGTTGATGGGTAGTTGCACTCCTAGTCACAGAGCACAGGAGCATTTGATTGTACGCTGTATGTCTGCGTTGACACAAACACTTGCAAACGCACGCACACACTACTTACTAGCACACTCACATGCACACCGCGGCACACACAAAAGTGCAGTTGGCTACTGGTATGTCATGTCTGTATAAGCAGGCATTGATTTTTCTGTCCTGGCCTGCCACCTACACCATTTATTCTCTGCTTTGCACCAGGGCCCAGAGGACTCTAGAAATTCTGTTACAGTCCACAACACACACACACACACACACACACACACGAACACACCCGCACACACACACACTGGTGGTGGGGTGCTGCTTGGAGAATAAAGTTCACCTGTCTAGCATCCCTGACCACTTAGCCAGGGTTAAATGTACAGTTATCAACATTTTACCCACCACCTCTCCTGAGGCTTCTGTATCAAAGCTTCTCTCACTCTTCCAAACTCCATTCAAACACTGACTCATATCATCTGTATTATCATCATTAACAGCCCCTCTGCATTAATAGACAATATCAACCCCATAAATGTGCAACTGTGCTTACAATCCACTGTTGTTTGATTTGCTAAAAACTTAATTAGAAATCAGGAAATTCACAAATTTGACAATTGACATGCATACTTCAATACAGTAACAATAATTGAAAGTAATGAGACCAGAAATTCAAGTTTTCAGATGGAGTAAACTATTAAATAAATATGTATATGTTTATAATGGATGCCATCATACCATCTTTTACATATGTAGGACACAAAACCTTCCAGTACAAAGTAGTGCAATTATACGGCAGTGCACAATACAACTTTGCAAGTAAACATAATTATTGTAAAAGACAATACAAATACATAAACATACATCTGTTGAGAGTGGCAATTAAAACGGTGTCTTATTTTCTTCATAAAGGCTGTTTTACAGTTCATGTCCTGTAATGTATCAGTCTGAGCTTTTGTATAGTTGGTGTCAGGAATGTGAAAACGCATCTTGTTTTGACTAACTCGACATGTGTCTGTTCCTCATGCTGACGCCTACATTACTTTTTGTCTCACGTGTGTGGGATGTTTGCACCTATATTCATCTGCTGTGCGAGTGGACTTCAAGAAACACACAAAAAGTAAACAATAGGAAAAACTTGGGCTAGAATTAATCTTTACCCGACTCTATAATTTAGACGCAGAATGAGTAATGTGCGAGTCATAAACAAATGAAGTCAGGTTTCGGGGAGCATTTGTCTTGCAGTGAGGCCCATGTTATTTTAGGGAGGGTGGCTGTCTTTAAGTCCTGATTGTGTCGTTTAATCCCCATGGTATCTGTTTCATAGCGAGCCGCATGACACTCACCTGAACAAATAATGACTCCACGCAGCATGTAGCATGTGTCTGAGTCAATAATTAAAATCATACATCTTCCTTACTGGAAGAAGGGGGGCAATGTAGTAAGGGGAGGAATGGAAAACGAAAGAGCCGGGAATTAAAGGTGGTGGGGCTCAGTGGGCGGGTAAAGAGCAAAATGTGTCATGGCTACATTGACAAGCTATATGTTCCATGAAGATGACTTTGGATCGGCTATAGATGTTTTTTAAGACGCTTACGAGAAAGGAAGGAGAAGCTGTAAAACGCCGCCAGTAACCTCTATGCTTATTAAACAGCCTTATTTCTTTCATCATGTGACTTAGGACAAACGTATTTGACCAATAGATGTACATTTGCATCTGCATTTCCTCACTCCCTGCGGTATTTATACAATAGCTCATTGCTCGTGCCACCATGGGAGAGGTAAATAAGATGAGTGAAGAGATGCTATCTTTTATTGTAAGCAATATGAGCAACACTCATGCTTTATGAGCTCAACAGGCCATTGTTTATTATGCGGCCTAATCGCAAAGTAAGGCAGGAAGGCAGGCAGATCCTGACAATGTTGGGATGGAGAAAAATGAGAGCCAAGGCAAAGCAGAGGAGAGGATGGAAGTGCGTGCGCTCCCAGCACTGACTATCAGTGGGTGGTTTGTAAGGATGAGAGAAGGGCTTGGGTCTGTTTTTTTATGGGATCAGATGGAGTGCTTTGATCTTGTCCCCGCATGTCAGATTCCGTCACGATTCGCTGTATTACACATACATATGAACACTGCCTCTAAACAGCCAGGCACCATGCAAAACTCGTTGAAGGTAGGAGGAGTACAAGGGGAGAGAAATCAAGAATTGTGTGCAGTTAATGCCCATGACAAAAACGAAGACGAACTAAGGGTCTGACAATTTCAAAATGTATTTGTAGTTTACAACAAGCAAATTCATACCTTTTGGAATCTTGCTTTGGATTTTTGTATAGTTTATATAATTATCCACTCTCATTGTTTTTAGCTAGAACATCAAATATGTTTTAAATGTGTCTCGATATTAGGCCAAAAATATAGGCTGTGTCCAGATGTGCATTTGTATGTATATGTATGTATATATATATATATATATATATATATATATATATATATATATATATATATATATATATATATATATATATATGAATATAACAACATAGCACATGTGTCTTAATGCACATATTTTTCTATATTTTGTTTAAAAACGAAATAGGATGTGTTACTTAAAAAAAATGCTGTTTTTATTCCCCCAAATATCTAAAATAAGCACATTTTAGAGATGTAATTTTAATGCTTTGATATTTTTGCTCGGATCGGCTCATGCCTATTAATAAATTTTCCTTGCTCTGCAGTGCATACACATTTAGACCAGGCATGCCGCTTGGTGGTAAACCAGGAGAGCTACTAACAAAAACATATTTGTCGTCCAGCATAATAAACATATCCTTTTGGTATACATATGACTGTTATTATAAAATGCAAGTAAATTAATGTAAAATACCTGGATACGTATCGCCTTGAAGATCATGCATTGGGATACATATGTATCGTGATACGTTTCGTATCGTGACCCCTGTATCGTGATACGTATTGTATCGTGAGGTTGGCGGCAATACCCAGTCCTACTAGACACTCAGCATTAAGGATTGGAATTGGGGGGTTAGATCACCAAATGATTCCCGAGCACGGCCCGCGTTGCTCACCGCTCCCTCAGGGGATGGGTCAAATGTAGAGAACACATCTCACCCCACTTAGGTGGATGTGACAATCAGTGGTACTTTAACTTTACTAATTTTTCTTCACCCAAGTGGAGCAATAATGACAGTTTTTTATTTACAATGTGGCAATGAGAGACACACACAATATGGGAAAAGAAATTTGTTAGTTTGCATGCAACTCTATATGTACAAAAGTAAACTAAATTTAGCACAAGAAGACACTGTAACATTACTGAACTTCATAAAGCAGACCAGATGCTACAGAATTACAGGATGTAGACAATAATTCATTCTAGAGATGCAACGATTCATTGATTAATTGACAACTAATTAATTATCAAATAATTATTTTGATAATAAATCTATAATTTACATACCTTTTTTAAATTTAATATTGTCCAAAATCCTCAGAATTTCCATTTCTCAACAGTAAATAATGACCGATTTCTGAAGAGCTCCATGAAAGCAGAATGATGGCCTTTGTGTTGAGACAAAATATACTGTAACATTTGGTTTTCCCATACTTTGGAAAATAATGATCAACATTTTTTCCCATTTTACGACATGTTATGGACCAAACCAATAAGTGAATTATAATTAATGTATGTTTGTGCATTTTCAGTGCTGTCAAGTTGAACAAAATGTCCCATTTTTGAATAAAGGAATTAGAATTAAAACCCATTTTTTAAAATACGATTCATCAATTAACCAACAATATAATTCTGAAAAAGTGATTATTGAAAATAGTTGTTAGTTACAGCCTTAACTCATTATTTAAGCTATTTGTATGGACATGTCAGACATAACGGTAGACAGTGGTACCTCCACTTACGAAATTAATTGGTTCTGGAAGAAAGTTCTTAAGTAGAAAATTTTGTAAGTAGAGACGCATTTTCCATGTAAATGCCCTAATCCGTTCCAAGCCCCCCAAAATTCAGACATAAATGTTTTATAAAGCATAAAAATGCATCAAAACATGTAACAAATACATGTTACAATTAGATTATTGCACAATAAATGAGAGTTGTGCATAATGTAAAAAACAAAGAATAGAGTAAAGAATAAAAATGATGGTTATTTACCTTTTTAACTGCTGTCCTCATCGTTTTTTGCCCTCTTTGGTTCATGTTCTCCTCTCTCAGAAGTGTTTTTTTTTTTGCCTGGTCTTTTGTAAAGAACTGATCCATGGATCCATGGATCCATGGATGTTTTTTTTTTTGTTTTTTTTTTGTTGTTTTTTTTGTTTTGTTTTTTTAAACAATCCTTCGGAAATGTCCAAGGCAAACATTATCAAAGTGAGCAAACGCCCGACTGATGAACACTTTTTCTGGGCGATTCTTTTAAACAAATTCTGAAACTTCATGGAAACTTCCGGCATGGCGAGGCATCTTTTTCAAAAAAAGGCCCGTCTCGTCGCAATTAAAAACTTACTGTGCCTTCATCAATCACCAATTGTTTGAATTCTTGCACAAATTCGTTGGCCGTTAGTTCATACATTTACGGAACACCTCATGGGCCGTGGGATGAATGATGAGGACGCTGTATAGACACCGATCTAGTATACGCTCATAGATACCTATGGTAGAGGTTCCTCTAAGCCAATGGGATGCCAGAACGAAGCACAAACACCAATCTAGTATTTACGCTCATAGGTACCTATGGTAGGAAATAGCCATAGCCGAAAGTATGCTGCGTTCGGTAATGTATTTTTACCTTTCGTATCTAGAAATTTCTTTCGTAACAAGAGGCAATATTTTCCCGTTGAGGCGTTTCGTAACTTGAAAATTTCGTATGAAGAGACGTTTGTAAGTAGAGGTTCCACTGTACAGGTTTTGATGCCTGCTGATAATGCGCCCTAACCAGAAGCCATTGACAAACAAATCAGTGTCTATTCAGTGTCAGTGTATTTTCTTATTTATTTATTTTTTTTTAAAGTTCAATTTTATTTATTTTTGTAAACAATGTATGACCAAGCACAGGCCAAACAAATCAGCAGTACATTTCATGTATTTGGTCTGAATTCAAGGCCACATAATACAATTTTGAAATAACGCAAGTAGTTCCCTTACCAGTCTTTATAACTCCGCTTTTCTTCATCCTTCTCTTCCCTCTGTTCCCCCCAGATCATGCAGTGTGGTGACATGATTGACACCCGGCACAGATTTATTCAAAGACCCAGGTGGGCTTCTTGCCTGTACTTTCTGAAAGCTGCATGCTTCCATGTGTATGCCGTCACTCATTACCATATACTGTGGTGTGATCTTGTCATCAGTTCAGGAATAAACTACTGGCAGAACATCAGAGGCCATACCGGGCCTAATTGTGATATACTGTATATCTCTGAGGAGCTGTAGCATTATCAGTGGTTGTGTGTGTGTGTGTGTGTGTGTGTGTGTGTGTGTGTGTGTGTGTGTGTGTGTGTAGGTGTGTGTGTGTGTGTGTGGGTGTGTGTAGGTGTGGGGGTGTGTGTATGTATATATATATATATATATATATATATATATATATGTATATAGTCCTACCGACACACTACTGCCTCCGAGTGGTGAGGTGTAAGTGTGCGTATTTAAGTGTCATAATTGCTGACAATTGTGCCAAGTGAATGTTTGTATTTTTCAGATTCATTCAACAGACAACTCAAACAAAACAAAACACACAAAAAAACAAAACAAAACAAAAAAAACCAAAAAAAAAAGATTATAGCTGTACATAAATAGAACAGAAATGTCTGTGCAGGATGGAAATGACTAATCTAACAGTGATCACACGGACACGATATTTCATCAAACAAATCAATGACCATAGAACATTTTTTTTTCAATGAATACATTTTTGAAGGACTGTTCAACATTTTTTTTTTTGTTTGGGGTGTTGGCCAGTTGGTGCGCGGAACTAATCTCCAACGCTCTCTCATGGCAACACAAAGACAGAAAAAAAAAAAGAGGGGCCGACTCTCGCCTGAAGCCAAACTGACACAAACAGACAACTTCAAAGTGAAGACTGTTGTTTATTTGGCAAAGGGAAAGGGGGGAGAAAATTTATCTGATATGCAACTGTCAGGAGAGCATTTTCACATGCAAAATAGCGAGTGAGTGAGAGAGATTACCTAGAGGGAGGAACATGACAGCATTCACTAGGGTCAGAATGGATCATCATCTTCACCCTCCTACTGCATCATCTCTCTTTCTCCCTCCATCTTTAGCTCTACACTTCCCTTATTTCTTCCTCCCGTTTTGCCCTCCCCAGTATTTTCCCTCTCGTCCTGTTTTCAGACTTCATCACTCTGCACTTCGACAAGCCGGCAGCTTAGATCCAGACTAAATTAGCTGAATGAAGATTAAATCATTGGCCCTGAGCTCTCCAAGATATTGGGAGAAAGACTGAGTAAGCCTTAAATGGTAGCTGACTGAATTTGGACCTAAATATGTGTCTAAAGAGATGATCTTCTTTTAATAGGGATCAATGGAAACCCAATTTGATTGTGGTATAGGGTAAAAAATGCTGAACAAATTCCATTTATCTTTCCTGAACACGGATGCTGGCTTTGTTATTTGTCATGGGCAAAGCCAATCTGGACTAAGCTATCAAACACTGCTCAGGGTGATTAGGATAATTCAACGAGATTTGCAGTTATTAAAATAAGTTTTCTGCTTGGTGTTTGTCACACAGAACTGGCTCTCCCGGGAAGTCCAAGAATTATCCTAACAGAGGGTCACTTTAAAGTATACAGCCAGCATACTCATCACAAGAAACATAAAACCACCATGAAGGGGCCACATGTGTCTACACACTATTGTAGATGAATCTCCTATAGAGGACTGCTGCATATGACTGCAATATAAACAACGGCACACAACAGAGATGGTGTGGCTGATTTATGTTTACCTACTATCCCAAGAGGAGGAGGAGGAGTGGAAAGAAAAGATAATGAAATAAATAATAAACGGCCGAGCCCATCAGATAAGCTCCTGTTTATCCTGCTGTAGGGCAAATACAAATTGTCAATTTAATGAACATGGTAGACGTGATGAAAGCGGGGTGAAGGAGCCTCCTGTCTAACAAACAATCAGGAAATGTTATCTTAATATTGTTGTGCTGTTATTCAGCCCATAACTTACGGGATAGAGAGAGAGGAAAATGAGGTGGCATGAAGGCAGAGGGGAGTGAACGGATGGGCAGCGTGGTGCAAAGGCCACGTCCCTCTGTGGTGGCCTTGTTATTGCCTATTTTTATTATTAGCCATAGCTCAAGAGTCCCAAACACATTTTGGAGCATGTAGTCCTAAATCTTAACCACAGACTACGTCCAGCTGCACAAACATTAGACACACACGCACACACACGCAGAAGCTCCATAAAGAAATGATAAAATAATAAATCAGACCCTAGGTCTTGCTTTTCTATCCATCAATCTATGCTCAAGCAAATTTGATGTGACGTTTCACCACAAGCTACAAAATGTAGACTAAAAATACAGTATACCACATGCAAAGCTCCCAAAACATATTGATTTGTATCATACACTTTGCCTCACGCTCAAATATTCTTTCACCAGTCTTTTACGGACCACTTTAAAAGGGGTGGGAATGGATCGTTCAATGACTCTTTATAATTCTTTAATTTAAGGCTTTGCAATCTGAGCAGCCACCTAAATTAACATTATCTCCATATTTATATATTGCAAGCCCTAAATTGCGTCAGGAAGAATTACTATCAATATGAGTATCTCCAACAATAACTCAGCCCTGCAGCTGTGGACAGGATGCTCTTTATCAGGCTCCTGATAGGCCTTAAATACAGCACAAGGCAGCCATATCAGAGCTTTTTCTCTCTAATATCAGGCTGCATTAGCACATCGTAAATCAAATTACATTGCTAGAATTTCATTAGGGTCACCTGCCAGAGCTGCGGTGCAACAGAAATATTTATGTTTCTATGCTGCAAATCTGCACTTTCAGGTATACTACCGAACGGAAGGGGGGTAGGTTTAAGCGTGAAAATTGGGTACCTAATTATCTTTTAAAAATACAGAGAAAGCATGTTATGAATTATGGAACTCATGAAGTGAGCTGGCGTTTTCTAAACCTGTGAGGATGAGAGTTGCTTTCGAAAGTCTCCTCTCATCCAATTAGCATTGTCCCTAAATTTGCTCAGAATAGTACAGGATGATGCATGATGTTGATTGATTTGGGCCCTCAACAACAGGCTAATGCGATAAGGCAAACACAAGACTGCTAATAGCGCAAATATTTATTCAAACAGGATCTAAACGCTATTAGCGGGTTCTGTCTTTATTATTTAATCATAATCAAAGAATTCACTTTCACATTTGTTTATCTTCCTGTGTGATAATGCTTCATGGGCCTGGATCATTATCACAAAGGGGAGTTTGATTAGACACTGAGTCAGTGACCGGAATGGCTGCCACTTGATAGAAAGTGCAGTAAATATGTCAAACAACAAGGTGAAATAAATCATTAGGCCTTGGAACAACAATGCTCACTGCCAAGCTTCAAACGGGCAACTCATATTTACTCTCCAAAATGATTTTAGATGAACGAGCACTGCCTCTAATCAAATTACATGGCACTAGTTACATTCATATTTGGTATGTGTTTCTCCTCTCTTTCCTTCTTTTTCGGAAATTAGATAGATTATTAAGCTCACAGATAGCAGTACCTCAACAAGATGGCTGTAGTTCTATTCTGCATGTACATTGCAACAATAGGCCGTTTATCCAGAATTAAGTGTGTGTTTGTGTGTGTTAAGTGTGGGTCTGTGTGTGCTCCAGTGGGCACAAGTGAAAGAGCAGGTCCATTCTACTCTCTTATTACTGGAATTGTAATTCAATGATCACCTAAGATCACATGTGTGCCATAAATCAGATAGGCATGACAGAGGATGAAAAATTGTATTAATAATGTGAAACTTATTATACGGTCCCAAATGCTCCCTTGATAAATGACATTGTTTGGGTTTGACAATGATTGCATTTAAAACATTATTTCTGTTTATGTGTGCGCGCGGGTTTGTGTGTACTGGACATTGCAGCAGTGTCAGATTGTTGGGTGGGGAAGACAGAGGTGGGGTCCCCAAGCTTCATAAAATATTCAAGATGTTTCTCCCACTTCTCTCTGGAGTCAATGGGCATATACAAGCTGTGGCAGTAAGGGTATAAATGTTTGGGTGTGTGTGTGTGTGCGTGTGCAGCACAGGAGTAAAATGATGAATAACTGAAACATGTGCATCTTCAAGTTATGAAGCAATTATAATCTATCTCAGTCACATATGCACATTTTTTTTTAAATGTACAAATACAAGCTAAACAAACTACACCTTTCTATGATCAATTATACATGAATTGTTTTGTTGGATTTATTTTTTCCCTTTTCTTAACCTATCTATCTTGGTATGTGACAGAAAAGGATTCAGCAGCGGTTGCTTTTCTATTACACATGCACAAACACATTAATGCACTAATGCTTGTTTATGCTTGTTTCAACAACCATCTATACGGATTAAGTGCCTTTGCTTAGTGCATTAGCTGTATTGAAGGACGTGAAGTCAGACATGGAGCCAGAAACCCAAACCTGCCTGCCAACTTGGACTGTAAATTGCTGGACGGCAATGTCAGCCATTTAAAAAGAAAAAATGCACGCCAACTCTGACAGATAATTGAGTGACAAATGTATTGTCGCTAGTTAAGTACACAAGAATTGTCTTCCAGTAAAAAACTGTGTCAGTTTGTGCATTGAATGACCTTGTTAATTTTCCTGATTATTTGATCAAGGAAATTAAATGAAATAACTAGCACATTCCACTCATTTTTTTGTGTCCCATTTTGTGCAGTTAATTGAATGGATTTTATTTATTTATTTATTTATTTATTTTAATCTTAAAGGTGTTTCCAGGGCAGCACCACAGTTCCAATTTAATGAAAAATTTGCACGTGTGTACAAAATACTTCTGAATTTTGAGATGGTTCTAATATTTTCCATGCAACTTAATTTTGTCTTTATTTTTGATTGAGCTAATGAAAGTTGCAGCCACGCATTGAGTAGTAACACTATGAGCAACGGTATTTCCCTCTGTTTTTCTTTGTAGACCCTTTCCATGTCCCGCACACAGAGTGACATATGCCATTCCTAAGGAATTTCTAAATATATCCTACTCAATAACAGCAACCATTTCACACTCCTTTTCTCTTCCCTGCAAAAAAAAAAACAATGGAGGGAGGCTATTCATCTCACTCCATTGGAGACCACAATGAAATAAATCAAGATATTTTCCCACAAATACAATAATATTTGTATTTGGGGTGGGGCAGACATAATTGATGACTGTGGTCGTGCTAATTAAAAATGGCAGAGGTTTCATTAATCTTGGTCATTGGATTGGGGGATTGTAGGATAGCAGCTGCAGAGCTGGCTGGACAGAGGAGACAGCGTCACCTCTGTCGTCCTCTATGTGTTCAGTGATTTGAGCTATTGTTGAGTTTATGAGAAGAATTGAGTTAATGTAAGATCTCCATACTATATTAATTTAGAAATGTGTCTGTTGCCTTATGTCCTCAATTTGAACATAGTCAATACAGTGGCTAGCACATTTGCAGCATGCTGGGAGATTCAATGTATTATTTGGGCTCTGTATTGCAGTCAGTGTTCCACTATCACACACACAGCTCCGTACAAACTAATCTATTGTGTGAGTAAGGTTGGTTTGACTGGTATGAACAAAAAAATAAATAAAAAAAATGTTTGGAGAAGAGTATTCTCAACATACAGTTTATAGCCCTGGATACATGGAGGCACACACATTTTTATTTTTATTTTTTTACCTGTACATGGGTATAAGGAACATGCACAAATGCACATGCATACACATTTGCATACCGTGCAATCAAATGCACAGGGCATATATGTTAGGTACACATGCACACAAATATACAAACACGCAAACATGTCTCCGGGTCAGGGGACACCGGCAGCTCAGAGCCAGCTGTGACCTGGCATCCAGGTGCTCAGGAAAACCGCTGTTAACAGCAACGATTGATGATCTAATCAAACTGTCACCACAGCAATCTGCTACAGGGGAGGCGAGCGTGGGGGCATGTGTACCAGTAGAAGGTGAGCTGGAGTGGGGTGAAAGCAGGTGGGGTAGAATATCCAGGAGGCCTTGCGCATGCTTAGTGTTAGTCCAAATTGAGAGTGACAATCTCAATAGTGAAAAGGCTTCTTTTCCCCCCCATATAAGTAATGGAGGAAACTACCACAGCCTTGTTCCGGAGGATGTCACACAATCAAGGGAGCCCCAAAACACCCTCACCCCGTTCTCAACATTATGCCTTGATTTTAAGCATGGTGGGGGACTACTGAATCACGGACAAAATCTAGAACATGTATATTCAAACTGCTGCCTGTTCACTTGCACACCATTATATTCTAAAAATATGGCCAGCATCAAACTTCTGCATACCACTGCCCCCACTGGGTGGCGCTGCTGTTATAAGGCAGAAGAAGAGTAGAAGAAGAGGTAGTGTCATGGTGTTACTGATGTGAAACGTAGAACAAAAAAAGTATAAATACACTTTTGAAAATAATAGGGGTGGAAATCTTTGGACACCTCACGATTCAATTACAAATGCGATTCAGGGGCTGTGATTCAATTATAAAACAATTATTGATCCATTTTTAATTTATTTATATTAATGCACATTTTTACAACACACATTTCTATTCATCTCACTTAGTAATCACTTGGTGCAATGTATATATATATATATATATATATATATATATATATATATATATATATATATATATATATATATATATATATATATATATATATATATATATATATATATACTTGACATTTTTTGATGAATGTTTTTATTTATCTAAAAGGGAACAAATATTTTATAAAGGAAATGAGGATGACATTATAATAATAATCTTTTCTTTTATTATTTTTTTAGGAAAGACAAAGACCTCAAACTGTAATTTAAGGCACTACATGGAGAGTGAATGAGAAGCCCATGTTCACATCATTGAAAAAGAGGCAAAGACAGAAAGCAGTCATAGTTGTCGGACTACCGGTACTTTAAAAGCAGTCAGCTGTACACTCAGTTAGCAGCTAAAGACTAGCTGAATCGGAGACCTTGTGCTGAATCACACAATTATGGCATAATGAAACTAGAGGTTTCTTAGCACCTAAATTAGCAGTTCATATGATTTCGGGATGTCGTTGTGTTGATTAAAAACTACGATAAGGCAAGCCGAAATGTGTAGAAGACAAGTCAAGCTAGCCATCAGCCTGCCACGCGACCATGCAGGCCAACTTCAAAATATAAGTATACTAAGGCTATTGCATGGCATGATAACGTATTCTTTCTTGAGTTTTATTTTTAAGTTACTTTATTGAACGTTTGTAGCTTTCTTGGCAATTCACAGCTACAGCGCACCGACAACAAATAAACTGTTGCTTTTGATTTGAGGTGCTCGAAGGACTTGTGTCACTCGTAGCTGCCAAAATGCACCGATACAATCTACTTACATGATCGAGCATTTTTTTTTTTCTCTGTTTACTTTTGTCTGCGCGTACTGCATGTGTGCTTCCCAAAGTGCCCCGGAGATGACGGGTACAGCGTTTCTGAGTTCCACAATATTTTGAACATTCTGTACATCATTATTAAAATATTTTCATCGAAATGTGGACATCTGTGGCTTGATTCAGATTCGTCCATGTTTGAATCGCGATGCAGCCAAGAATCGAAAATTTCCCCCACCCCGACTGGGCACGAGCAAAAATCTGCAAATAATAATGTACATCTAGACCAGGCATATTCAGGTAGGTTAGTGGAAGACTTTTAATTAATTGTCACAGTGTGTGAATGCTTGTCTGTAAGCACCCTGCGATTGAATGACAACCAAAAAAAGTCAGCTGGGATAGGTTCCAGCACACAGAGAAAGCATGGATGGATGGATGGATGTCAATTTTGTTTTAATTTGTCTTATCAATCCATCTTCTACAATGCTTATCATCACACCACCACATTCCAAATTATGATACAAATGATATTTTTCTTTGATTTTCCAAAACAGTCAATTTGATTTTTGGAGAGTTTCTATTTGAATTGCTTTGTATGATAGCAGAACATCCTTCCAGGGCTGCTGTTTGAATCTGAAACAAACTCTCCAAAAACTCACAAGTGGTGGATGGTAGAATTGTGAAGCTGCTCTCACCTGGCCTGTTAAGATGGTTTTGATGAAAATAGCTTTTGATTTCCGTAAATATGACCTCCTAAAGATGTCAATTTCACACACGAGTATACAGGATATAATATCTTGAAACTCTTGTCTGCTCAGTAATTTGGAACAGTGAATCCTAAAGGTGCTTTGTGGAGTTTGTCACTTTTTCACCACCATTGGCATTAAGTGTAACTGCAGCCTCTGTGTCAAGCTCATGCATGGTGCACATGTGAGTATGTATGCTTGAATAAAGTCTTTTTTTAAATTTTTTTTTATTTATTTATGTATTTTTTACATGCTCAAAGACTCTCTCTCTTTTTTTTTTCTTTTTTTTTTTTTTAATTTCCATCCCAATTGTGTCGTACGCTAGCTAACACGAGGATGATCATGATGTCACCCTCCACCACTCCACCCCTCGCCACTCAAGAAACTGTTGAGTGTTTACAACATTAACATTTTGCACTCTGCGCTGCACCTTTAAGGTTATTTATTTATTTATTTATTTATTTATTTCAAACAAATACTGTTATCTTTGGGAGGTCTTTTCAAAAGTATCCACATTACACTAACATTTGATGATGACTTGAAAATTATTCTGACTGTAATTGCATTGACAATTTAGGTGCAAGGTGAGCTGTAGCAAAATGACCTACCGGTACATTTTGGGGGACATGCATGAAAATTAATTTTGGTTTGGTGTCATTTACAATTTCAGATATGCAACATGTGCATAGGATTCCACAGTTTAATATCTGTATTAGAGGTAAAATGGGTTGCGATGCCTAAAGTGCTTTTTGTAATGTTTAGTATACATATTTATATTTATTTTGGAAATATTGTTATAATTCTGACACCCAAGACAATTCTGATCACTATAATCATGATGCTCATATTGTTTCGTCTATAGCGAAGAGTCGAGGACTTTGAGCAGCAACAACTGATGCAGTTTTTTTGACTGACAGTATGAATGTATAAATTTGACCAAAACAGTATCAAATGCAAATTGATGCCATTTATCACAGGGTGGCAAATATTCTTTTTATTACGTTTGAAATAGTTACAACTAAAATAAGCTGTGATATATGTACATAAAAAAAGAAAATCTATATCGAAATAAAATTTGTATTCTTCATTATTATATGCTATTGTACAATATATACCAGACAGACGGACGGGACAGACAGACAGACAGATAGATAGATAGATAGATAGATAGATAGATAGATAGATAGATAGACAGACAGACAGACAGACAGACAGACAGACAGACAGACAGACAGACAGACAGACAGACAGATGCTGATACCAAGGTACATACAGTAGTTAGACGGAAGCCTTCAAACTTAATAGTGGCTTGTTAATCGCTGCCTGTTATGCTTGTGTTAATCACCTTCCCCAGGATATATCCACGAATGCCACTTGCCTGTCCAGTTCACATTAATTTAATCACTGCTAAGCTAATTCATTGATTAATTGGGTCATTAGTGATGCCTGGCAACATCCATTTCTACAATGACAGTCTAATGTTTCAATTGAGAAGAAAAAAAAAAAAAAGAGGCTGGCAAGAGTCCAGTTTTGGCACGGTCCCACTGTGCATAATGTTTGACCACTACCACCAGTGAGCCTCACGATTGTGTTGTTGTGAAGTATAACTCCTTGGGTTTGTGTCACAGGATGTGACATGAATATGAAGGTGAACTGTGTGTACATGTTCTTTTCCTGTCTGGTAGAGTAATGTAATTTGGATTATAGCAAGGGATGACATCATTATTTAGGTACGAGTTTCAAAAGCTAAAGGGGACTGATTGTTCTTAAATTAGCCACGAAGATGAGGTAGACACTGTTGTGAAAAGATATTCCACAAGTCAAGGTCATATCAAGTGGCTTCCAATTGTGGCACAAGCTGTCCAGTGCTAACAAATACTATTGTTAGTAATAAGATTCAGTAGGGCCCTGTTGCACCCTGTATCAAGGTGCTGGATTATAGTGTGATTTATATCAACACACTAACTGACACAGACAATGTATTTGACAGCATTGGTCAAATGATGAGATCCATGCAGTAATCTCTGACCCCTCTACTTCATAACTTCATACTACACAGACTAATTTTGATACTTTTCTCATTGTTGCTGTTCTAAAACAGTGATAGCACTGTGCTTTATTTAACTAATGATGAGTTTAACCACAGGGGTGGGAATTTATGTATTATGGAGTGTCAGCAGTATACTTCCCTCACACACTGTACCCACAAAAACACACATATCTTGCACAATTCTGCACCATATGCCCATGACAAGTGCATAAAAATCGTTCCCAAGTGATGGCACAGGCCAACCCATAAAAACTTAATGCATCTAATTTTCTAGTAATCAAACTTTTATAGACTGCAATGGCTTTTAAACTAACAAATTGTAATTATCGCTTAATTTTAACAGCGATATTAGCATGATCCTTCATTCTGTGAGTGTTCATTCTTCATGAAATATTGAGTAGGGTAAACAGTGACTCGTTGTCCGTGTAGCCCACAGTACTAAAGGTCTGGTAGGGGTCGCTGAGACCTGGCCAGTGCCACAGAGGGGGCAACTGCAGATACCTCTGGAAACTGATCTTCACTAGTTATAATACAAAGGGAAAAAAAAAGTAATTAGTGCTGTTATGGCGTTTTGTTGTTGTTGCTCTCCATTTTATGTTGTACACTGTTCTTTTTTTCGTAAGTTTCACTTGCTGTAGCTGAGACAAACAAGGGCTGACTTTCTAAAGATGCCAAATATCCCATAGTGAGTTACTTTGAAGTTAACATTTTCTTGCTGCCTTGCCAGTGTTTCGTTGTACTAATCACTTGCTTACAGTACCACCAGCATGGGATGTTACTGACTGCTGCCCTTGGGTGGCTACAAACTATGCCTTACCACCCAACATCAAGACACAGAGACAAAGTGCTGACACAAGCAGATAAGGGAAGGAAGAAAGAGCAAGATGAAAGAGCAGATTCATTATCAATAATTAAGGGAAAGGCTCTATTATAATGAATTAGAGTCTGTTTTATCAACTCTTATCTCCCTACCACACAACTAAGAACCTTCCTTAGCCAGCACAAATAGAAGTGTAGGATACACTTGCGGTTATATTTATTTTTTGCTGTGTGACTTCACCCAGGCCTGCTCTATGTGGTCTACAGTTTCGCCATAGTGACTCTAGGCATGACTCTTTTGCCCGGCATAGTCAATATGGCTGCACTGTGAAGCATGCTGGGATGCGGCTCCAAGCCTGGAGCCAAACTGTGACCCTGGCACGGCCACTTGACTACAGGGAGGAAAGTTTGCATACATTGCCACAGCCGTGCGGAAATTACAAACTAGAGGGGCAAAAGTGTTGAGAAATGCCACTTCATTAAACAATCAGGTCAGGTTCGCCTCTTCGTCACAATGAGACTCAATCGTTAAGCCGCCCACTATATCATTTGTGCACAAACTAATCTTTAGAGTGAAGATCTTAAAGTGAATCAATGAAATTAGATATTCAGTACTAAATTTCTCCGTTCAGTTGAGCTCAGCCATAATTGTGTACTGCACAGCAACAGTGGCTGAGAGCGCAGGGGCCACAAAAGAGGTGGTGGTCTTCATGGGCCTCTCTCTCAGTCTCACTGTATCGCAAAATCCATTTAATCAAAAAGCATGGTCAAAAATAAGGGATTCAAGTGGATGATTAAATTTAATGTAATTTTGAATTGGAAAATACAAAAGGTTATGCATGCCTGGTCAGATTTTGGATTTTAACTTGTACTTGTCACACAGGTGTACAATGTTCCAGAAAATAAATATTTAAATAAAAAATAACTTTCTGTATTGATTTGAAATCTCATTTATGAGTAACACATATGGATTTTGACTGCTGGGATTTTTTTTAAATTTTTTTCTAATATAAAAATGGTCCTTGGAGCAAAAAAGATTGAGGATCACTGCATTCCAGAGAACTCCAACAAATCAAATCGCTTAAACTGCAGCTCAATTCCGATTTTTTTCACAAGTATCTGATTTTTGCATGCAGTGTGAACGGTACAGCTCCGATTTTTTTCCACACCCGATCTGGGCCTTATGTGGATAGAAATCGGATATGTATGCCTCTGTACTGTGAACACTCATCCACACACATCCGATTTATACGTCATCAAAAGCCCAATATGCTCTCTACGCGGGGGGGGGGGGAGTGCTTGGAAGGGAGACTACTGACACATCCGTGAATATACAACTCTGTTTTTAGTAACAGTATTCACTTTTTATGTCTTTAATTTAATCACACTTGAAACATGAACCATAAAGTTGACATTTGTGGCTACAGTAGAACTTCAGCCCTGCAGACGGTTCATCACACATGGCAATGACGCGATGTCATCTTCAATGAAATGAAGATATAGAGGAGTCTCCCCTCATTTGCTCAAAATATTTCTACTTGTTCCAACCTCACTACTCGAGCGTTATGAGATGGAGAGAAAAAAAAAAAAAAAGTCCGACGGGTTAATGCTCTGTTTGTAAACACTGACGCTCGAAGAAGCCGAGGACAGCAGCCAAACTTGAACGAGCGTGAAAACAGTCCACCAATGGAGAGCGGGTGTTCGCACAGCTTAATTTGCATAATTTATGCAGGCAAGACACATGAAAAGAATTCTTAACACGTCCGCGAAAAGGAGTCCACCAGCCCACCAATCAGTAGCGTTGGGACAGCTAAATTTGCATATGGCACTGATAAAAGTCACTTGGCTGGAGGGAAAACGTTGCGTCGAGTCGGGACCATATTTACTTCCGTAAACTCTGCAACATGACGTCATTTGTTTTGGGTGCACGTCACTCGACGTGCAAGTCACATCACGATCGCGTTGCGTTCACATTCAAGTCACCTTTGTTTTGGTAATGTGAACAGTTCATAAAAAGATCGGATTTAACAAAAAATCCGAATTGGGCATCATGCCCTGCAGTGAGAACGTAGCCTAAGTCCAACACTGTAAGCCTTGAAAAGTGTATCCAAATGAGGTGGGTGGGTGGTTGGAAAAATAAATGAGCAGAAGCAACAATCTCTGTTGTTCCTTTGAGAATCAGACCAAAATTGCTATGTGCACCCATGATTTTGTACACTTGCATTAAAGGGATAGTTCGGATCTTTTGACATGAATCTCTATTTCATCCTCACCTCCAGTGTGTGCGATCAGCACTGACTTACCCCTGACAGCGTTCTGTGACACGAGTTCTGGTCCAGTGTTGGACGAGAGGAAAATAGTCCGGCAAGTTGGTTGGGGCCACCTAAATACCTTTTTCTTCTAAAAAAACAATTTGTGTTCAAAAGACTGAAACATTTGCATCAGAAAACTCAAAAAAAGCCAGACTCCATTACCGCTGGGCACTATTTTTCTGTTCGTTCGTATCACTGCGTGGCGCTCCACATACAGCTGATAGACGCGCACTAATCTACAAGTTGTTTGTCTTTTCGAAGGCGGAAGGCACGACTATCAGCTGTCTGCAGCGCGTCTATCAGCTGTCTACAGGGCAACGCGCAGTGATACAAACGAACAGAAAAATAGTGCCCAGCGGTAATGGAGTCTGACTTTTTTTCAGGAGGGAGTTTTGTGATGCAAATGTATCACTCTTTTGAACACAAATTGTTTTTAGAAGAAAAATGCTTTATTTAGGTGGCCCCAGCCAACTTGCCGGACTATTTTTCTCTCGTCCAACACTAGACCAGAACTCGTGGCACAGAACGCTGTCAGGGGTAAGTCAGTGCTGATCGCACACACTGGAGGTGAGGATAAAATAGATTCATGTCAAAAAAATCCGAACTATCCCTTTAAGACATTTTCTATTCACCAAGATGTTTCATTATTATATTTTTCAACTGTTAGTGGCTGTTAACTGTAAAAACTACAGCAGCATAAAATTCTAATTAAACTGTGTGCAGGCTGTAGTAATTAGACATCTCTAAAACAGTGAAATCACTCTTGCCCAAGAAAAAAAAAAAAAGTTAAATAAATATTTCTTTCTTTTGGGCTGTCAGCAGTCCTGTTTTAAGAATGATGAGTGTATTAGTTTAAGCAGTTTATTATAACAAGCGTGAAAATGACCAGCAGTTTAACAATTACTTATGAAAACAAGTATGCGAGACAGGTCAGTTGTCTTTACACGCACTGTTTTGAAAGATCTAATTACAAGCAATTGAGTCAAGGTTGCTGCTGTCAGTCACTCTCCCTTGAGCCACTCCCCACGTTTTTAAGTGAGGAATTTTGAGATGCACATACACGTGCAAGCTCTTACACATATATGTGCACGTGTGCACACACATTCTTTTTTTAGACTAAATGAAATACAACAGTAAGATTTGATTGTAATAAACAAAACACACTGGCACAAAAGCCTCTTTTCACAGGGATATTGACTCATTTAGCCATTTTCAGCAGTAAAAAGTTCATATTTTGTCTACAAGTAATTTGATTATTTTTCATGCATAGTCAGTACATTTAGAAACACATTTTGCCACTTGCTGTCGACTGAAAATGACACCACGTGTGCTCAGGGCTCAGGTAACGACCGGTCATAGCTCACTTTTTGAATGTCACGTGACCAAACCCAGAAAACAGGTGAGCCGTCATTGGACATTACCTTAGCTCTGAGCACTTGTGATGTCATTTTCAGTCAACAGCAAGTGGAAAAAAAAAAGGTGTTTTTAAAGGTATTAGTTGTACATTATAAATAATGAAGTTGTCAAATTAATTCTAGTCAATAGATTTAACTTTTTATTGCTGAAAAATGGCTAAATGAGTCAAGTATCCCTTTAAATATGGCAGTAACCGCCACTTGTACATTTGCCAGCAGCACTAACAAACTGATATACTGATTGCACGTCATGTAGCGCCACCCCCCACTTATGATCTCAGTAAATAATAATTATTATTATTATTTATTAATTATTTTTTCTGATTGGATGTACTAATTATGAATTACATCATCTCCGATGTGAAAAAGATGCTCAATGGATAAATGACCTACTTCATGGATCTTAGCAATAAAATGCAATATCAACAATAATAGTCCTCTTTGAAATGAAATTAATTCCAGCCTGTCAACAGTCAACAGTCTTTGTGTACTTATGTGGACACTGAATGTTTCCCATAAGCACACATACAGTTTATACAGACAAAAGGACAAAAATTCCATATCTCCGCTCAGTGCCTGCAGTGAGGAGTGGTGGTGTGACAGAAATGAAGACCCAGTTGTGTCACTTCATAACAGTTCAGGTCTCACTTTCTCTTACACACTTAGGCAAAAAAAATAAAAAATAAAAATCTCACTCAACCTCCCATCCAATCCTTTCCCTTTCTCACGAAATTGGTTGGAAGTATACTGTACATGTGACTAACAAATTATCTTGGAACCTAAATCTATCCATCCATTAATTTTGTGGACTGCTTATCCTCATTAGGCTGTGGGTGAGCTGGAGCCTATCCAAAATGACTTTGGGTGAAAGGCAGAACTGGTCACCAGCCAGACACACACTGTGACAAACAACAATTCACACTCACTCATTCACAATTTAAAGTCTTCAGTTAACCTAAACGTAATTCATCTGAATTATGGCTCTGGATGAAATGTGTGTCACACCTGGTTTCTCAACTGCTTGTTTGTGATTATGTACTGGATCTGAGTGTATCCGCCGCAGCACTGTTGGCGGCTGTCAATCAGGAGCAGTGCAGCCGCTAGTTATCCTGAACCCAGAAATCCATAGAGCATGAATCCAGGCGGTTTCCTATCAATCCAGTTTTTCTACACATGTACGTTAAAAATCTAGACCAACATTACCAAAAATGTACAGTTGACAAATGGCCGTCAAAAATGGCCGTCGCCACTGCCTTGCTGGATCTGATCGGCATGCATTTCTTCAACTGCAAATGCTGCTTTTCCGTGCTTTATTTATCCCTTACTATCTATTTGAACAACTTGTGCTGGGCTTGTTTATTGATCGCCTCAATTTATTTTTTTGATGCGTTTTGCGTACACACACACAAACCTTTTGAAAATAGGATAATGATTGGAAAAGAACATCTCTCGCAAGTGTGGGTGTGTGTGTTTTCCTAACCTCTGCGCATTGGCTGAGATCCTTCAAACGGATGCCCTTTTAAGTGGGAAATGGCCAGCGGTAATGCAAATTTGGGTGCCATCGGCATTTGCAATGAATTGTAAACATACGCACAGTTGTATGAGCAAAACGGGCTGGTACGCACGTGTTGTGAATCCAACGGGCCAAGGCTAACGTTATACAGGGCCAGTGCTGGTTCTGGCAGGGCCACCACAATTTGGCTTCTGGTGGCACGACAAGATTACTACCCAAAAAGGCTAAACATTTTAAACTTTTCCATAACTTCATCGCCGACCTGCCTGGTGATTTCTTGTTCTTCATGATGCTGCTGTTCACTACCTAAAGTGTTCCCTAACAAGGGAACTGAGGCATTCACAAAACAAGCTTATACAGAAGTAAATTATACAGCAGTGGACTTTTCCTATTAAATAGGTTACTTCTGTAGGCAACTGATTGCAATGGATTATATTTAAGGGTATCAGAGTACAGGAGGCTGAATACAAATGCACATCACACTGTAGATTTATCCATCCATCCATCCATCCATCCATTTTCTTGACCGCTCATTCCTCACAAGGGTCGCGGGGGGTGCTGGAGCCTATCTCAGCTGGCTTTGGGCAGTAGGCGGGGTACACCCTGAACTGGTTGCCAGCCAATCGCAGGGCACACAGAGACGAACAACAATCCACACGCACAAGCACACCTAGGGACAATTCAGAGCGCCCAATGCCATGCATGTCTTTGGAGTGTGGGAGGAGACCCGAGTACCCGGAGAACATGCAAACTCCACCCAGGAAGGCCGGAGCCTGTCCTCAGAACTGGGAGGCGGACGTGCTAACCACTCGCCTACTGTAGATTTATATTCGCTTAAAATTTTGAAAACAATTTACCATCTTTATTCCACTTTACAATTATGTGCAACTTCAGCAAAAAACATTCAAAGGCTAAGAGTACCTTAGCAAGTGTCACTCTGTGACTAACTAGGTGTCTTCTTTCTGCACCACTTATTCTTTAACTAACAGTTCTCCCCAGTGTTCTAAAAATATCAGGTGAACAGGGCCATAGAGATGTTGATTAAACTTCCCTTCTTGAGACTGTCCCACTTCAATCCATCTATCCACCGCCGGCCACCTAGCATGAGTGCTATTTTCACCCCGCCGGAAAAAAAAATAAATAAAGAAAAAGATCCTCATCACCTCTCAAGTCACCCCTTCACTGGTCCTCAGTTTCTAGTTCAATACCACCCTACACAGACATCTACACAGTACTTCCCCCACCACAATGAATCCCTCTCATGCACAGTCGGACATGCACACGCTCACACGCACACGCACACAACCTGACTTTTTGTCATACATCCCATTTTCCTATGTGTGATTGTTATCATCCTCTCCATACATCTATTCTGTTACATTTATCCAAATTTGCTCCACTTAATAGGCCATCCTCAATGACCTTGTTCTAATTAAGCTGTTGGAAATATGATAATTAATTAATGATGAGATAAAAATCCATCTGCAGGGCTGTTGTAAAAAAAAATGATGACACTAGTGCAGGTTTAAACACACTGAAACTGATGATTGTTGATCACCTCACACATGAAAAGGATTCGAGCCTTGTCCAATGCATATTCTGTGCATATATATATATATATATATATATATATATATATATATATATATATATATATATATATATATATATATATATATATATATATACACACACACACACACACACACACACACACACACACACACGGAAGAGTGTTTGTTGAAGTTTGAGATGTCCACTAAACCAGAAAAAATATTAGTGCAAAAGTCACTGTTGTGCATAAAATCTATCTTTTCATAAAAAGCTTGTTTTCTCCTTGTTTTTCACTGATTGCCAAATTTTGACATTTCAGGTCTGATTAATCTAATTACATAGACTTGAGTTCTTTCTCTTGTAGATTTAATGCGTTACATATAAAAGGTATTATTATTACTATTACTACTCCTACTACTCCTATTATTCTTAATAATAATAATAATAATAATAATAATAATAATAATAATAATAATAATATCATTACTGTGAAAACAATTGATATTTATTCTAATAGCATTTCTTTTGTGGGTTTGTTAAAGCCACCTTTGGCGACTGTGACTTTTTAAAGACTAAGTTTAAGTACTGTTAATACATGACCTACAATAACATAATAGTCATAAAATAAATCCTGTCAACCTTGAAAGTTAGGCCAATTAGGATTTGCCGAATGTCTTCCGTCACCCCTATCAACAAGTACATGTACAGTTTCAATAAAATCCAAATATTTTTGGTTGAAATTTCCATTTTTTTTGGGTTGGTGATTTGGCATGGAACGACGATCAACCCTTCACTACGTCACTGGAAAGCTCAAGTTCATATACACTGGTAGTGGGAAAAGGGCGACTCATCCAAACACTCGTTCACTGTGTGCTGTTTTAACCACGCTCAAAAAACCTAAAAAACTGAAATGGCGAACAGTTTAGCCATAATTGAGTATTACATAACTCTCAGCATTTGCACATGTTTTCAGCAGTTATCGTCACACATGTATAATGTATTTAGAAACAAATGTCTGAAGTCAATTTACAACGACTGATTCAAGACAGAGAGCAGAGAGTAAAATAATGGGGACAACCAGATGAAGTTTGAAAGACAAAACAGTGAAGAAGAAGACCAAAGCAGACAGATGGGACCATTTAACTGAAGTGGGAAATGGAAGATCTCAAACTTAATTTAACTTGAAATTTGTGCTAATTTAAGATACCATTCACCGGACTACATTTTTTTTTTTATCTAATAGAATTACTGTGGAAATAAAATAGGTTCCAAAATTCACCTCTCTTTACGTTGACCGATTCCGTGCTTTCCAAGAAGATGGGTGCTGAGGTGTTTCTTCATCACAAAGGCCCATCTGTAGAAACAAACAAAGATGGCAGGTGTCAACCACATAGCATCTCAATGCACTGTAAACGTATAAGAGCATAAGTGAATTTATCATGAGCAGTCTCCGGCTTGGCCTTTTTTTTTTTTCTCTCTCTTTTTTTTTCTTTCTTTTTTTTAAACATTCCACGTTTAACATGTTAAAGAATTGTGCCCAACTGGGCATGTGTCTGGAGTACATTTAATAGCAATAAAAAAAATAAAATAAAAAAGAGAGAGAGAGAGAGAGAGAGAGAGAGAGAGAGAGAGAGAGAGAGAGAGAGAGAGTGAAGTACTGAGCAACCCAAAACAAACATCATGTTCCATGTTTTAACAATCCTGGATTTATTATGTCTCCTAAACACCACATGAAAACATAATGAATGGATGTCAGGACTAAATACTCAGACATCCGGGCTGCTTCCACAATGTTTTCATCTTCTGGCCTTTTCATTTAGCACCCATCACTTCCAATTTTTGTACAACAGATAGACAATGACCACATCTAGAAACTGAGGATCGCGCTACATGAAAGAGACCAAGGGGCAGTCATGTGTTTGGCACTGTCACTGCAAAAACTCAAGTCCACTTCTCTACAACACTATCCTATTCTGATTTGATAATTATTCATTATTCTCCCCCAGCGAGCAAGCGTGTTTTGCTACTAGGAATGAGTCTATCAACGAGCAAAAGAATAATTTCACTATTTATGTCACCGTGCCAGAGTGAGCAGACAATAATCAACATTTGGATGGACAGACGCACGTGCGCACGCACGCACACAGCTGGGTCCCCCCAAACATGGACCATCATCAATGCCCTTGAGGCAAATGCTAACTACTATATAAATATTCAAACATTTTCCACTGTACTGCCCCATTATAATCACACGACATTTTATCAATCCTTTTCTAACTCAATCATCTAGAATGTTGCCTCACAGTCAATCTGGCTGACTATGTCTTGCGTACTCGCTACAGGAAGACTGCAATTTTACTTACGGATGATGTACAGTTGGCCAAGGATATCATAGATCATCGCTGTGAAGTGGGCACGAGAACCCTGATTGGTGTATGTGTGTGATAGATGAAGAAAAAGGCTAAATAAATCAATTTTAAACTTTTTCCACAATTAATGTGACTTTTAACCTGTACTATTCAATGGGGCATATGCCACGGAAGAGGCGGGATGTGATTTTGCACATCAGTTTATTTCCGGTCCAGGTTGCGAACGCGCAACCCAGGGGCACAAAGTCAGAAGCACAATTATTTTTGACGCAGCCCACATGTCGCAAACCGAACTGGAAACAAACTGTTGTGCAAAAAACATTCCCGCCCCTTCCGTGGCATATACCCCATTGGAAAAACATTACATGTTTTGGAAAAGCTTAGTAAAAATGTTCAGCCCATAGACTTTCATTGTAACATCGATACAGAAAACTTCTGTCAGCTGCTGTTGAACTATGCCAAAATGGTGAAGCGATTGGCCCATTCCATTTATTTTACAAAAAAATAAATCATGAAAATATACCCAAGCATGTACTCCGTTGAAACTCTCAAATTGTTGTTCAAATTTGCCCTTCTTTTGTTCATAGTATCCAAGAGCTTCGTGTTTACAAAGAACGGAAACAGTTCCAGCTGCTCCGAGCTACTCCGAGCTGCTGTTTGCTTTATAACATTAAAAATGGACTATGTTTTAATGCAAACGGATCGTGGGTCTCCCAAAAGAAATAATTTAAGAATTGGCCATAAAAACACAACATGTGGATGCATAATTATGTACTTTCTTTCATTGAGAGGAAGAGATATACTTTTAATATCTAAATGGTACTTCATTTAAATAGCGCCTTTCCACCTTACAAGGCCCTCAGAGCACTTTACATTTTGACTAATCAGTCACCTGCTGATGAAGCAGCATCAGGAGCAACTGGGGGTTCAGTATCTTGCTCAAGGATGCTACAACATGGTCACAATGGCCTGGGATCGAACTCACAATCTCAGTGTTGCAAGACGACCACTATCACTGAACCAAACTGCCGCCAAAGTAGAAAGAAGAAAAAAAAATGCACCTGAGTATAAGTCACAGGATCCGCCAAACAGGAAAAAAAAAAAAAAAGTGTGACTTATAAAATCAACAATGAAGTACATGTTTTTTTTCACATTGAGTTATTTAGAAAACAAACGGAGGAACAGTTTTAAAGTAATATATTTTGGTCTTGTTGTTTTCATATAACAAAAACCTGGTATTTTAGAGCCACTTCATATAATAAAACGAACAGTATAATTAAATATATTTTAGAGTAGGTGCTGTTGATGAATCAATACAATTCAGAGAAAAACAAGGCCTTGAGAACACCTAATGTTGTTTGTGCTTGTGTGTAATGTGCTTGTTTAAGTCGTCATGTTTAGAAGTGTAGAGAAAAAAAAGAGCTTTGCAAACATCTCTGTTAATTATGTATTACAGCTGTCCTTCATAAACCTAATTACAGAGCGCTGAAAGGCAACAGCGGAAATTTACATATGTGCATGAAAGACAAGTCATATGCAAAATATGATTTTAATTAGCAGTCCTTGATAGCGAGGGGTACAAATCAAACTGGCATGTTGTGGGATTCTCATCTTGGCCATTTTTTTTCTACCAGATTTATCAGAATACTTTTGAGTAAGATGGGAAATGCCCTGAGGACGCACCTCACACAAGAGAGACACACGCTGTTTGAAAACAGAAATAAATAATAGGAATATGCACGAAAAGCCCACAGAAAAGCAACAATTTAATTATTCGCAAATGGTGAAATAAATCATCACACATAAAGTGTCACGATTGACACTGTGTTTTTCTAATATCCACAACCCCCCCTCCCCCCCCCTCCCCCCCCCCCCATGATGTTGATATGCATTGCATGGCACACATAAATAAATAAATATTGATCGACATGCAAACTAATTTATACCCTAAGCATCCAATTATACATCTGTGTATGCACACTATATAAAAGATCCCATAATCGAATGTAATGTGTGTAGGGAGGGATGCTCTGCCATCCAGGTCAAGGCCTCAGCTTGTTGTCCCGATGCCTAATGCTGCATCATCAACCTGAACCATCAGCCTTGATGGTTACTGTAACAAAGGGATACTTTAACATGCCATTCATTCATATCAATTCTCTTCTCCCCGTGAAACGAGCTAATAAGGCTGTGCCCATGCCCTCCAGGGAAGATCATAATATCCATAGAAGATATGGAAAAAAAGACAAGAAAAAGGAAGACAGAGGCCGTGGTGTTTCACTTTCGACTTTCCCTTCAGACTAATCGCAGCGTCACAGCTCGTTAGGTCCGTGACGTGCCGGAGCTTTACCGATAAGCATGGGAGACACGGCTCAATTACCCACACTTACAATCTTTCTCTCTCTTTTCCCTCCCACCGGCTGAAGATGAAGAGATAACATGTCAATATTTGATACAAACAACTTCATTTGACTAATGGTGTTCCTCGATAGGCCCATCTACAGGTCTGGAAGCAATGTAAGATCTAAGAAAAGGCCCCAAGGAGCACTTGGCTCAGACATATTGTTGTCTAACCCCCAATCTGCACAAACTCACTCAAGTGCACTACACAAGGCATGATGAGAAAGCGGTCGCTCAGGCATACAGGAGAATAATGCACCAACTTCTTTGAGTCACGTCAAGTCAAGTTTATTTTTATAGCCCTTAATCACAAAAAGTCTCCAAGGGCTTCATATGCCCACAGTTGACAAATATTAATGACATCCCCTGATCTAACCACAAGAGGGCACGGAAAATCTTAAAAAAAAAAAAAAAAAAAAAAAACATCATGGGGAAAATAGGAAACCTTAAGAAGGGGCCGCAAACCCCCCTTCCAGGATGGCCAGGCTGCAGTGAATGCCGAATGGGCATCAAGTTACACAGTATGTGGTGGTAAATATTGTTAACAATAGTGCGAAAATCCACTTAATAAGTTAAACCACTGCAAGAAGATGCCGTCAGGGAAGTGGGTCGTCATCGAAACCAGGCCTGGTTGGTCGGTGCAGAAATCTCCATGGCAACAACTCCAAGATTGTAGCCTGCATCAGATCTTCCATCCATCAATTTTCTAAACCTCTTATTCCTCATAATGGTCTTGTCCCGGTAAATTGGTGCATAAACTTAAAGTGCACTTATTACTTTTAGGAAGTGAAAACCAGTTCTACATTTGATGTCTTTAAGCAGAATTTCAGAATTCAGTCAGAAAACAACTTCCTTACATTGAAGGACATATGGCTAAACTTTGGGGAATGTCTTTGAAGGTCTAATATTTTTTGGTTTACCCTTTTGACTTTATTTAGTACATCAGTCTTTTTTCTTCTCCTTCTGGGCATTACAAATTATTAGTTGTGCAATGGCTCTGATAGATTACATCTCCTCTCAGACTTATATATTATTTATTTATTTATTTTTATTTCTCCCTCCCCCCACTCACGCAGACAACTTTCTAGTTTTGTGTTGGTTACACACCTCTCTTACGATTGTCCATGTACAGCGGCATTCACAGGCAAACCTGAACCTCAGAGTAGAATACTGTCTGAATAATGAACGTAAAATACAACTGTCAGTCACATGTTCCAAAGCTTTTGCCCACATGAAAACAAGGCAGGTTCAAACAGTGTTTCTTCTTCAAGAAGATTCAGAAGTTCACACATGGGAAAGAAGCACTGAAAATGTTGATCAGTTTTCTCATACTCAACGTTTTCCATGCACAGCAAAAATGAAGTACAAAATACCACATAGAATTCCTAAACCACTCTGACCGTAATAAGTAGTACACCTTAAGTTGATATACTCATGTACGATAAGGCCCTAAATCTTAATTTGGTATGCCAGAATAATTCTATTGAATACTTTGATTTAAGGTCATTGGAAAACATACGTGAGAGTCGCCATTCAAACTTTGGCTTGAAACTACAGACTTATAAAGATGGGGTGAATGAAATAAGAGTATAGAAAGACATGTAGCACTGGGCTACCCAAAGCCAAACTGTGAAATGGTCTGCTATGCTACAGCCTCCTGTGCCTGTCCTAATGATGGCCTCCACCTGCTGCTTTAATGTCACAGCTGGATCGTCCTCCATCCCTCACTGAATCAGACTGCTATCAGCAGCAGGTAGCTCCCATCAATGCATTCCTCTCTCACTCGCAAATACCTTCATGTTCGGTAGACTCTTCATCCATCTTTATACGGTACTACCCCATATGGCTTTGCATTCACATTAAACAGTTTGTTGATATTTTGTTATTTGTTTTTCAGTATTTTTTTTCTCTTTGACATACTTTATAATCAATTCTACATGGAGCTTTTCTCCAATTACTTTACCCTCTTCTTCAACTGCCCAAACATTAGTGGTTTGCAGTGTCCCTCAAGAATGGTCTCAATTTACAAAACTATATGGCAGATTTAATCTATTTTTTTTTTTTTTTAATAATAATAATAATATCATTGTGTCATAATATATTAGCAGGGATCTAGAAAATGTGGTCAGAGGTGTTCAGACACACGTTTTGAAAGTAAAGAACATGTTGTGGTTTCCTTTAATATTGTTAACTTATTGAGTTTGTCAAGCAGTATAACCGAAACAAACATTATGGGCATAGTTAAGTCAATTTCATTTATATAACTATATGTTTCCTGTTGAAAAATGTTGTTGCTCCACCATCAAACATATCAATCAGTGAAAAAAGTACATCTGTGTATGATTGTATGTGAAATGAAACTTGACTACGTGATTCAGGGCACCGCCATGTTGCATTGCATTGTTCAGAACACTTCTCAAATGACTATTGATGAAACAAGAATGGATTGTACACATTAGAGTGACATGAGATTTTTTTTTGTTTTGTTTTACAATTTTATCTAATTTAACAAAAAAAGTTATTCCTTATTTTACTTTTTAGCTTAATTTCCCATCTTTTACTAAAGCCTGCCCTTCTTTAAAAGCTGAATTATCCATATTTTCTCAAAATGATGGCTATTTTTATTCAACTTAATTATCTGTTGCCCGTTTAATAATATTTCTTGCTTCACAGAAACATTTCTCTTAAAATGAAAGGGTTACCATATTTTAAAGTGCTTTATGAGGTCAGTTAAGTTGAGTTGAACTGAAACGAAACTTGGCTATGTGATTTAGGGCTATGCCATGTTTATAACACAGCTCGAATGACAATTGATGAAACTGAGATGAAATGGCAAATATTAGCCTGTACTCCGTACACATTGGAATGGAATAACCAGATTTTCTTTTAATCTGGTTTTTAGAAAAAAAAATACTCTTCCCTTACATTATGTTTTCCCCATCTTTTGTTAAACTTCCCATTTTTAAAAAGCCAAAACAAAGTTAATTTCCTGAGTAAATGGAAGCAAATGATTTTTTTTTTTTTCCCTCAATCAAGCCTCTAAAAGTGGAAACATCGGGATAAGATGACATGTCGCATCTGAGTAGCTTTGACAGGCAAGTGAATTGACAGAAGAACAAAAACTGACACTTGGCTGACAGCAAGCCTTGCAGCGCTGAGATGTCAGACAAGCATATAAACAGACAGGAACAAGAAGACAGAAGATAAGACGTTTGTTGATAGACAGTTACTGCCTCATGACAGTGAAACTCAGGAATAAGAACTGAGAGTCTGATTATACTAAGTTTACAGTTTTAAAAGTGCTAAATATTTTACAGCAGGTTTGTAGCACAGGATGAAAACTAACAAATGCTGTTATGACTCATTTTTAAAAAAAAATATTCATTGTTTTACTTTATTTATTCTTATGGATACAATTTGACAGCATCCCTAATCTTGTTCTGCAATTGATAAACGATGATAATTTTTTTTCTATTCATATCTCAACTATCTATTTTTTTCTCCTCCAACTCAGCACCAAAATGGAATATGTGGACTCTACTCAGCCCCACCAATAAATTATGTGGAATTTAAGTAGCGTTTTAGTAATCCTTAAAACAACACCTCGATTAAATTTACAGATTAGATGCCTGAAATGTAAACTGATGAGAAGAATAATGGCAAAACCAGTTTACATTTCTGTTGCTCTGCTTGACAGAAGCAAGAGGTGACTGCATCAATATCAACCTGGGCCCTTAAGAGAGCCGCTAATAGAGACATCTCAATCATGTAACGGATATAGTGAAGGAAATAAATAAATAAAACATCCAAATTGATTTTATTATCCTTCCTGCACTGGTAGAAAGCAAGTACTTGATCTACACTAATGTGATCTTCATAAAAAATAAAAGGGGCTGTCTCCTTGATGACTGATCAATGTCAACCATTTGAATGAAACAGACACCATTTCTGATGAGCCATGTTTTTTTTGTGTGTGCCTATGTGCATGTGTCCTCTAGTCTAAGAAGAGGTACATTAAAAGCTCACTTCCCTTCACCAAAGGGGTGTCTGGATCATCTGCTGAGGCAGGTGATGGGGCTTGACGGATTGATTGAGGCAAAGTTCTCATCGGTGGTGGCAGCGCCCCATTGCGTTCCCAGCTCCAGTGCACACTGTTCCATTAAAGGATCATTTAGATCTACCTGTATGTGTGCAGTGCAATGTCTTATGTGAGATGAATACACACACGCGCACACACACATTAGTGGTGGAGCGGTTCACAAATACCACGGTTCGGTCCGGTTTATGCCAGTGTGGTATATAGTGGCAGGAATAACGAATAACTGCTCTCAATTAGATGGCAAAAGGTAAAACCAACCTGTGTATCTCAGTCTGTTGCCATTCATAAAAGAGACTAAGTCATGGTTACCTGCAAATATATCAGTTTTGTGTTCAACTATACAAGCCCAGATTTCACACTAAGTACATTTGTGACTAAACTCAGTTAAGATCATTATTTCAGTATGAAAACCTCTAATTTTAGTTTGCTGGTTTACCGTGAGGTTTTTCTTTTGCAAAATAAGTGCTTTTGCTCCACAGGTTGGAAAACAACTCTCAGATCAAATTACAATTATACTATTATAATATGAAATTATTAAATAAGTCTTATTTGATGAACATAAGACAAAGATGTGTCATAATTCATATCTAATATGGATAGAGTAATGTTTATCTCGTTATTACTCCCTTGACATGACGTATGAATGAGCTCAGTTCATGCCATAAGTACGCAACCATACCCAGTGGGATTTCATACCCTTTGCAAACTGTCAAAGTCAATGGGAAAATGCAAAGTTTTAAACTATTTCATATAGTCTAAACTGTTCTAAAGCATCCCAATTAACCTGATTGATTAGGAAAAGCTGTTTAAGTCAACTGACATTCAACAGGTGAAAAACAGCAGTGTCTGCAGCAGGCTTGACTGTGGACAGTAATGGTCCACAGTCCAGGCCACAGGAGAAGACTGAGGGTCTGCATTTGTGTACTGTGGCTGCTCACAAGTGTGGAAAGAGCAATAAGGCTATGGCTAAATGTTTTCAAGTTCGAGAACTTCCAGTGGCTACTGTGCAAAGTTCCCCCCCAAAAAACATTTTTAACAATAATATGTTCTATGCAGCCACACTAGCGTAAATGCGGTATTCTGGTTAATATTGCGTTAGTGGAATAGGAGCGAAGCAGCAAAATCCAGCAGTTTGTATCAATATCAGAAGGAGACCATTTTGCCACTTGCTGTCGAGTGAAAATGACATCAGAATTGCTCACGTCTCAGGTAACAACCAATCACAGCTCAGCTTTAGAAAACAGGTCAGCTGTGATTGGTCGTTGCCTGAGCAAGTGGCAAAATGGCTGCCTCTGAGATGCATAAAAATGGCTGGATTTTGCTGCATAACTCATATTCCACAAATATTATATATATATATATATATATATATATATATATATATATATATATATGTGTGTGTGTGTGGGTGCGTGTGTTAGTGGTGTCAAAGTTAAAGTGTTAACTTGCTATATATATATTTCAAATTGGTCGATAATTGCCGATATGTATATATATATATATATATATATATATATATATATATATATATATATATATATATATATATATATATATATATATATATATATATATATATATGTATGTATGTATGTATGTATGTATCGGCAATTATCGACCAATTTGACGTCAAACAGATAAACCAGATAATAGAGAAATCTGTCGATAATTATCAGCAATTTGATTTCATACAGATAAACCAGATAATAAAGAAACCCAGCAATAATTATAGACATGCCACGTTGGTCCATCTGTTGTGGGTGTGGCTCATATCAACAAAATTCAGCTTCATGGTGCTTTCCATACATCGACATCGGCACCTCTAAATTATTGGTTTATCAGTATCGGTTGAAAATAGCATTATCGTGCATCCTTAATCAGAATGTCATGTTTAGACTAGTGAGGTCACATAAAACATATTATTGTAAAGAAATGTTTAAGGTCGAGTCCCCCATTAAAAAACTGTAAAACATTCCACACTGTGGAAAATTTCAAACATGACATGCCCGTAAGCCAAAAGTGACACCTGTGCTGGCCAGGCGCATAGTGAGAGAGGTGGAAAATAATTCAAGGAGTGCCACCAAGGCCATATTGGTGAATGTGGCCTCTGCTGATGGCAATATCTCAAGGCAGACCGTCCAACAGACACTGCACACTGCTGGGTTCTACGGTCACCGACCAGGGAAGACAATGCCATAAAAAGCACTCGGCCTTTGCAAATGGTTATCTGGACAAAGTTGAATATTTCTGGTCTTATATTTTATGATCAAATGAAACAAATTACATCTTCACCCACAATGATGTATCCTTTATTTAGTGATGAACATCATTTCAACCCCAAGAACACCATCCTCACTATCAAACATGATGGTGGGAACCTAATACTTTGTGGTTGCTTTTCAGCCCCTGGACCAGGGTACCTAATCACAGTAAATGGCACCATGGGGAAAAAAACAGATACTCAAGATTTCACAAAACATTGGGCAGTCTGCGGACATTTTAGCATGACAAAATCCCAAAACACGCAGCCAAAGTGGTTAAGAAATAGTTCGTGGATGAAAATATTAACATTTTGCAGAGGCCAAGGCTTGAATTCAGTTGAGAATCTGTGGAGGGAGCAAAAGATGATAAGAAGACCAACTTGAAAGAGATGGAGCTCATCACTAAAGATGAATGGGCAAAAATATCTTGCAGACTTGCAAAAAGCTAAATCAGCAACTATAGGATAGGGCTGTGCAATTAATCGAAATTCAATTACAATTTCAATTATTACAGTACACAATTACAAAATTAGCATAATTGTCAAAAAAAGATTAATACTAATTTTGAGTTTTTTTTAGTTTAAATTTATACGAGGACCTCTTTTTAAAATTTTAAAAGAACTAATTTAATTTTCATCCAAAATAAACGTGCATAATTATAGTGTTTCAAAAAAATTGTATTTCTCTTAATAATTGTTACCGTTGTTGTTTAGATGGTTTCTTGTTTTTTACCGAAAAATAAATTATCATCCTAATCGTGATTTCAATTATTACCAAAATAATCGTAATCAATATTTTCTTCATAATCAAGCAGTCCTATAAATAAAAGCTTTTCTATTGATTTTTGAGAAGGGTATACATAATTTTGGACATGCCACTTTTTGTTCAAATGTACCGTATATAAAATCTAATAAAAAACATTTCCCCACAGTAATGCCTGTTGTACAACATCCTATTATCATCTGGGAGACAAAAGATCCCCAAATGATTCCCCAACGCGGCCCCTGTTGCTGCTCACCGCTCCCTCTGGGGATGGGTCAAATGCAGAGAACCACTTAGGTGGGTGTGACAATCAGTGGTACTTTAAGTTAAATTGCTGATTGAATAAAAGTAACTTTAAATCAAAATTTGCCCGGGGTGTGTGATATATATTAACTCTTTAAATCCCACGCATTTTCTGACAAGGT
Source organism: Festucalex cinctus (assembly GCF_051991245.1). NCBI lineage: Eukaryota > Metazoa > Chordata > Actinopteri > Syngnathiformes > Syngnathidae > Festucalex > Festucalex cinctus. The sequence goes on from NC_135417.1 coordinate 23,337,248, forward strand.
AACTCCAGAATCCCACCAGATTCCACATATTTTCAATGCTTATTAGAATATTGTGTGCTATGACTAAATAGACATGGTGGGTGTCGTTTGAAAGATTGGGTTCTCCTCTTTCATTAGAAAAAAAAAAGTTAGATTCTACCTTATTCTGTTCTTTAGTAATCATCATTTGAAAATGGCTTGATTTGACATAATTCAAGAATCTCGGGCAAAATAAGGAGAAATTAAGCTTTTTGTGAAATGATGCATTTTCTGCAAAACAGTGACTTTTACAGTAATATTTTTTGGTTTAGTGACATCTCAAATATCTCAACAGTCCTTGCCTTCCATAAAACATGAAAAAAAAAAATGAAAATGTGTTTTTGATAGCAAAATAAGGATTTATTTACATATCTGATAGCGTCTGTAAACAGCAATATTTTCACATTTCACAAACTATTTACAAAATAAAGATCATTTACAGGAATATTTGTGCATGTGTGTGGGCGTGCGTGTGCGTGCTCGTGTGTGCGTGCTCCTGCGTGTGCGTGCGTGCTCGTGCGTGTGCGCTATTTACGTACTATACAGGGAAATAACATCAACATTTTCACTTTTGATAAACTATTTACAAATTTGGGGTTATTTACAAAATATGCATGCATGAGTGGGTGCATGGGTTTTGTTTTGAAACCCAATAGTGTCTTTTGTGTGATCGCGTGTGAACCTTTCTTCTGCGTTCAGGGGGACACTGCAAGATGTTCACACGCTTGTGCCTCCGCCACTTTTTTTTCGACGACGGCTACTTTGCGTAAATTCACCTATCGCGGTGGGCGTGGAACATAACAACCGCAAAATATGAGGGAACACTGTACTGTTCCTTCCCAACTGTTAAGTAATCTATTATTGAAGACATCATTGTGATGTGCCGATGGCAGTTTCAGTCTTAGGAAGCCTAAAGCTCAAAGAGTCATAGTAATGTTGAATATTAGGCCACTCAGCTTCATTATATTTCCTAATTAACTGCTTTCATTTGGTATTCAAATCGTAACTTGAAAAAAAAATGCTGAAGAGAGAAAAACACTGTCCTTTGTTTGAGATGAAAGGAGACGTGTATAATGAACAAGGCAGAAGCATATTTTATTGTTAATTTATTATGATTATCATTAGGGCAGCATTGAGGTTAGCACATCTTCCTTCACAGTCAAGAGGTTTTGGGTTCATATCCTAGCTCAGGTAAAAGGGCATATAGACAGTAGCCAGAAAGACACAAGTATCTCTCCAACATCTCGGTCATTTTTAGTGTTGTTCCCATTGATACTATTATCAAGGGGGGCGCCGATACGCTGGCATCAGCATAGACACTGAATGATGACGTGTGGTCATTCATGCCAGGCCAAGCTATCACTGCTCATAAGTGATCTGTATGCTTTTTTTTCTTCCCGGTTGTTAGTTCAAACGGCAACAGCGGAACAAGTTGCAAAGCTGATTATGACATTTTGAAATGCTACACCATCGTAAAACACGCAAAGCAAGTAAAACACACGTTCCATATGCAAGCGGCCACATCGACAGCTGTCATGGTCTCTATGTTAAAGCCAAAATTATAATATGGCACTTGTGGCTGGTATCATAGCTTCATACCTGATGTTTGTAACAAACATTATTTGTTATTTGTTATTATGAACTTTTGCAGCCAAACACACGACTTGCTCTCTTATCTATTATATATCTATGGTCTCTGCAGGTAGCTAGTGTTGCACTAGCAAGTAGCATGCAGGCTAACATTCAGGAGTGTAAAATGTTATATTCCTGATGCAAAACCTTGAAGAGTTGCAATTGTTTGATGACCTCTAATGTATATATGCCGCATGTATGCGTGCGTGGGAGTGTGCGGGTGTAGGGGTGTGTTTGTGTCGTGTTGATTGTTTCTATTCAGTGCCTTGTAAACCGCACTTTGACTTTTTGTTTTGACTTATGTTCAATGCCAAAATGTTTGTTAAAATTTTCATTAAAAAAAAAAAAACAAACAACATTCAGGAGTGTGCCAGGCCTCCTTTTACTCACACTTGGCTGCTAAATCTGGAGCTCCAAATAGGAAAAGTTCTGACTAAGGCTACCCTCCAGCGAACCCAAAGAGGTGGTCTATGCCCAGCCTACTTTTGCACATGCTCGCCTGCCCTCGCTGGAGCGCCCAGAAACCATAGTCTGATAGTCTGCTGCGAGGACTACTCCACTATTTTTCATCAAAGTCCTAGGACAGATTAATCCCCGGGGGTTAAAGCGATACAAGACTTATAATTCATTGTATATATAATTCAAGTGCAACTATCTCTGGCATCTTATTCCCTGAATTTTCTTTTAAATTATCAAAATTCGAACATACCTTGGTGAATGCCATATTCCTGGTCATGTGATCGTGATGACGTATCCCGTGCGTAAAAGTTTGCTGACGTAATGGGCATGAAAAAGACCGTCTTCGATCCCAAATGCTGCACCAATTCTGTTCAGAGTAAAATCCTCAGCAAGTCAGGTTTCATGTCATTCCATGTGGGGGTGGGGCAGTAGGGGGTTGGCCGCTCCTAATGTGGGCTAAAGCGAGCTTAGCACACAACATGCAGCTTAGCCGAGCAGAGTAAAAATCACCCGGATGTTTACCGTCCACTTCGACTCGCCGGCGGGGTGGACCTGCCAGTTTCTTCCGGCTTTTAGTTGGAAACAAATCTTTGGCGAGTCCTCCGTGGGTGTACTGCTTTTGAAGAAGTGCTTCTTTACTGTAAGGCGAAATTCCACCTTTGATGTCCGTACGTGATAATTTCTCGTGAGTTATTTGTTGGTACTGGCAGCCCTGTCATTCAATGTGTATTTTACGCACGTGATATGTCATGTTGATCATGTGACTGTCCAAAATGCCTGATACAGCACTTAACACACAATTATTCATAAAAAAGTGCTATAAAATCATAATCGCTCAACATAAATTGACAATTTTTTTTCAAGGAAGAGTTGAAATTAGCCATTTCACAGAATATCTGGTAGCTGTGGAATGTCTAGAGGGGTGTGGGGAAAAAAAAGGTCTATTTTTGAAAAAAAATAATAAAACTTAGCATTAATCAATTGCTGAATATCAGGGGAGTGGGGATTAAATCTATCCTAATACACTTTAACTTTCGGGAGTTAATTTGTTCTTGGAAGCTTTAGCCCGTCGGCAGGGTTAATCTGTCCTGTTAAGCCCAATTCACACTGACTGCTGAACGGTGCGTTTTCTGTACGGCGGCCGTACGGACACCGCAAGGACTGCAGACAGATCACAAGAACACGTGGGGTTCATGCTGGAGAGTTGAGTTCACCCAATAACAAGCGTGGATATAGAGTTCTATTTGTAAACAATAGCCACACTTGCCTGTTGTCACATTGATATGTTTTTGTACATTATTTCTGGGACTTCTAGCGTGGCTGTTCTACCATGTGTAAGTACATTTTGTGTTTAAATAGTATCATTTTGTCGTGTTTAATTTATTCTGAGCTCATTTTTTGTCTTAAATGTCTGACTGAGGTCATGCTATGTAGCTAGGTAGCTTCCCTCCCCAAAAAAACGAGTTCGTAAACGGTTTTATTTTTAAATATACCGGATTTACCTTGATGCGAGACACACGATTTCCTGTCCGGTTCGTGTAATTGGAATGGGGAACAGCGGGGAATCTGCTGCGCACACGGGTTGGGATCGAAATTCATAAAGGGAAATTGCATGCAGATATGTGTATGTCTGTCTACGCGTGGTTTTATAAATCTTAATTTTTTTTTCTGTATACGTGAGTTTTGAGTTTCGTTCGTACTTTTCTGTGCAGGTTTTCACGCAATGTTTTATAAATGAGGCCCCAGGGCTGGACTGGCCATCTGGCATACAGAGTAGATGCCCGGTAGGCCAGCGTCTGTTGGGGCCGATGTATGTGGTGCTATTTAATGATCATTTTCCCCATTTTCACCCCAACAGACCAGCGCACAATTTAGAGGGAGCAACCCATTAATCCATTTATAATATAGATCGCAAACTGAACCAATCAACATCAATGGCAGAGCAGGTGTGGTCAGGAGTTGGGTTGGGCCAAACCCAAATGTCAGAGCCGATCTTTTTGTAAGTACAGCCCTGCACTGGTTGTATTGCCATTTCAGACAGATTTGATTGATAATGTTAATTATGTTAATTATTATTAAGTACACTATATTCTTGCCTAACTTTATTGGTCTTTAAAACAAAGTAAAAGACTTGTTTTTCATCAGGCAGTTTCATTATTTCAGTAACACATGCTGCCTTTGTCCAAATTCAAAGAAAGCATTTTAATCTAGATTAACTCCAGTATTGGAGTGAGATTAATCTAGATTTTATATATATATATATATATATATATATATATATATATATATATATATATATATATATATATATATTAGTGCTTTCAAACGATTACAATTTTTAATCTGATTAATCTCACTTTTTAATTTTGATTAATCACGATTAATCAGCTAAATTACTTGCATATTTGCCTAATATAAAATAAATACAAAATACCAGGGGTGTTAAAAAAAATCGATTCGGCGATATATCGCGATACTACATCGCGCGATTCTCGAATCGATTCAATAATCGGCAGAATCGATTTTTTTTTTTTTTTTTTTTTTTTTTTTTTTTTTTAGGATTCACACCTTGAGCATGGAAGAATGTTATATGAACGGCACATTAAGCCTTAATATTTTTATTTTAATGCTGTTCAAATGTGAAACAGATTGCAAACTGTTTGTGTACAGTGGCTCACGGTTATAAGCCTCAAGTTTTAGATAAATATATTCATACAAATCTTACAGTGTACATGTACAAATTTACTGATAGTATTTTCTAAATTTGAATGGAAAAAAATCGCAACAATCGACTTATAAATTCGTATCGGGATTAATCGGTATCGAATCGTGACCATTCGTATCGGGATTAATCGGTATCGAATCGTGACCATTCGTATCGGGATTAATCGGTATCGAATCGAATCGTGACCTGTGAATCGTGATACGAATCGAATCGTCAGGTACTAGGCAATTCACACCCCTACAAAATACCGTAATATTTTGACATTAACGCATTTTATTATCTGAATGTCATTTACAAACATTGATTAAATGCATGTACGCAATTGCATGCATGCGTCTATTGCTCAAAATGTAAATGTAAATTACTTTTGTTTTATCTAAAGTCCCGTCGGGGTGTTTTTTAAAAGCGAAATTTACCACCGAGCACACGAACTGGAGTCACTCCGCTCATTTTGGAACAACAGGCGTAGGAAATGCCATGCATTGACCTAATCACTGACTTGTGCAGCCTTCAATGTAAGCATCCGCGGTTACGTTCAAGGCTCAAGTGCGGTCCAAAAAAATAGTGCGATTAATTTGCGTTAATACGTGACTAATGCGACAATTTTCCGTGATTATTTAATCTATTAACGCTTTAACTTTGACAGCTCTAACATATACATATTATAAATATATTATATATATATATATATATATATATATATATATATATATATATATATATATAGATATATATATTAGAGCTGTCAAACGATTACATTTTTTAATCAGATTAATCACATCTTAGAATTTTGATTAATCCTGATTAATCACTGACTTAAAAAGGCTTTTTTTCCCCCCAACATATTTTGGCAGCTAAATTTGAAGCGCACCTGTTATGTGTTAATTTTTTCGACATTTAATGTTATGAGGAAGCCTTCAAAAATGTATACCCACTGCACACGTTCATCCTGCTTTTTCTAATCAATTAGTTATTTGCATAATTTAAAAAATGGGAAAAAAATACCTACGGCATATGTAAACATTTATTAAATGCTTTACTTTAATGCATTTACCTTTAACGTAACCATCTGCTGTCGGCTAAAAAGGATCATCTGCGGTCAAAATTAATAGTGTGATTAATCTCTGGTAATACAATGATTAATGCGATAATTTTTTGTGATTAATTAATTAGTGAATGCTTTAACTTTGACAGCACTAATATATATTGTAATGCCCCTACGTGTGATGAATGATGCACGCAGCCACTGATCCAATCTGATCGCTTTTAATCCAACAACAACAGCGGTAACAAACGCAATCAACACGAGTTACTGTTAGCCGCAACTCACGCTCACACACTCCCCACACAGACTCCCGAACTGAGCCCCAACTTCCTCAACTCCCCCCTCTGGTCTCTCTCACGTCACATCCTACTTAGTTGGCCCCGCCCTCAAATACGCACAACAATGAACAGACATTACAAGACATTACAATATATACTATACTTTATTATCTGCTAGTCATTTTTATTTTCATTCTGCTGCAGCAGGACTCTACTTACTGTAATATGAAAATCACATGTTTTTCAGAAAATGTTTTGAAGATGCTGGTTAAGGGTGGTTAGCCGCTCTTGCTAATGCACCTCCAGTTTTCCTGCTTTTCCAAACTCTCTGCAGAGCAGTTAAAGGTATGAAAAATACATGTGCTTTTCTCCCTCTCCTCTCCACTGTGCCGTGTTAAACCATTAAAAAGAAGTCCTGCTCATTATCTCTCTAAACAAAACTTCTCTCATACCAAATAAATCACAGTTGTGCAGCACGGCTAACAGCCGTGAAGGGATAAATTACAAAGCGCCGCTCTGGCAGCGTTGGTATTTTAAAAAGCTTGCTGCACAATTTCTATGATGTGCAGTAATTTGTAACTCAGGTCTCCTTGTGTTTATAGTAGTCTCTCCAGGTGTGTACATTCTGGAATAGCATGTTGTCTCCAGTCAATACTTAACGAGGACACAGTAGCACTAGTTCAATTACAAAATGGAAATATTTAACAATGTAATTCTTTTCCGCCCCAAAATAAATGTAACATTATATCATAAAGTAACACAATTAGCTATTAGACCACTTCAAATAGATTTTTTTCTTTACAAATTTTGCATGCTGAAGATGTGACAATCTGTCTCATCCTTTTATTTCAGCATTGTTACTTTGAGAGAAAAAAAAAATCAACACAAAGAAAGTCACAATATCTGAAACACTGATAGTGATTATTAGCCAAAGAATAATAATGAATATTGTATGCCAGCAGGTGGCGAGCTGTGTTATGCCTGGAAAACAGAACTGTTCCACTAATACCAGACATTTGCCATTTCTGGAGAAAACGTGAATACTGACATGCTGAATGAAAAATATGGATGCATGTGGAATGATGCTGAAAGATACAGAAAGATATGGAATTACATTGAATGAAACTGAATGATATTAGCAGGACGCACACATATGGTGAGGCATCGTTCCAGTTTTACAGCCCCCGTCTGTGTAAAAGCCTGCTGGAGACTCTCCGGGCTGCAGAGAATGTTAATGTTTTTAAGAACAGGCTCTAGACATACCTTTTGAATGTAGCTTTTACCTAAGATTTATTTTATGTACTTATTTTATTTATCTTAGCTTTAATTTTATGTCAAACTAAATCTTATGTATCCCGTTTTTACTTTTTTGGTTGTATTAATTACTTATGTTTCGAACATTTAGCATTTTATATTAATTATTCCTCTCTTCTTGTTTTTTTTTTTTTTTTTTTTTTTTTTATATTTTCTTTTTATAGTTTTAGCTGGATCTTATGTTCTTAAAAAAATATTATAGTTTGGTAATTTTACTTTTCCAGTGTTTCCTCAGAGGGAGCCCTCTGCAGCAGAAGCTGGAGTTGGGTCTGCAGCCGCAGCTTTCGGCCCTCTCCTGTCGCAGAAGGCTCCCCGAGATAGCGTTTTCATCGCTAGGTTG